>NW_015166518.1:100616-105442 GCF_001447785.1 Gekko japonicus
GGGGTGGGCTGAGAGAACTCTGACACAAACTGCTCTTTCCAGAACAGCTGTGCCAGAGCTTGTGACTGACCCAAGTTCACATCAGCAGGTGCAAGTGGAGGAGTGTGGAATCAAACCCGGTTCTCCCAGATTAGAGTCCGCACACTTCACTACTACACCAAACTGGCTCTCAGATCCAAGGGTCTGATTCAGTAAAAAAAAACTTTGCATGTCGTCATATATCTTCATGCGTGTTCATGTACAAGATACATGTACAAGATACATAGTTAATTGGTGATAACATAGTCTACCTGGGCCCTGGTCACACGGGCCGGATAACGTGCGCGGGGGGGGGGAGGCGTGGCTATTTGCGCCGTCGCAGTTTGATCTGCTATTAAGCGATCAGATGCAACGGGCGGTGCAGCGGGGTTTCGGCAATTGGCGCCCGCAGCAAAGACAACGGCCGGAGGGAAGAGCCGCGCGCTGGCGCAATCACACCAACCACATCCGTCAGCAGCCCATGGCAAACCAGTTGCTAGTACTTGTTAGCAGGTAGTTTTTAACTGCGGGTTTTCGGCGGGAAGCCACGGGTGCGCTACACTTGCCAGATGTGGTGGTGTGATCGCGCACGGATAATCTGCCTGGCATCCGTGGCTCTCCCGTGGCAAATTCGTCGTGTGAACGGGGCCCTGGTTACATTAGGCAGATTTAAGCAGGAAATTGCTGAAAAAGTATCAAGAAGTTTCACTTTTTGCAACTAGGATGAAGTCCTCACCGTGTTTACAGAATTTATGTCTAAAGTCTGAAAGCTTTTGTTAAAAGTTGTAGAATTCTGAAATAAAAAATTCTTTGTTATCTCATCCGGAGCTGGTTGGACATTATTATGAGTGGTGCTGTGCGTATGGATGGGTGGAAATTATTTCTCTTGTTGCTAAAATTATGCTGGGCCTAGAGAGGAAGAGGGCATGGCTTGGTGGTATGGCATCTGTGTTACATGCAGAAGGTCCCAAGCATCTCCAGTCAAAACGATTAGGTGAAGGTAGCAGGTGACAAGAGCAGCCTACCAAGTTGGCATGCCTATTTATGGTACGAGAAAACGAAAATGGATGGTTTTTTTAAACACCATTACATCAGAAGAACATTATTTGACACATGGACTAAATATAAAAGATTTTTTTCGGACGAGAGACCACTCTGGATTGTACCGGCAGAGGTGATAAAACCCTTTTCGACATATAAAGATATGTTGAAACCTGTGGGAAAGACATTTGAAATGAAAATGGAAGAAGATTTGGCATTTAAGTACGGTTGGTTACAATATAGACAGATTTATGATTTGTTTAAAAAAGACAAAAAAGTTTTTGGATTTAGGGGAAAAAATAATGATATTGAAAATGTATCGTTTGAGGGAGGTAAAAAACAGATTTCTAAAATGTATAAGATATTGTTAAAATGGTATACTGAAGATGAGATGGTTAAGGAACAGATGATAAAATGGGCGGTTAATATGAATAAAGAAATATCTATGTCATCTTGGGAATTTTTGTGGAAAAATGCAATGAAAATATCAACATGTAATAATTTGAAAGAAAATTGTTATAAGATGATGTATAGATGGTATATGACGCCAAAAAGATTGCAAATATGAATAGCAATATGTCAGACAAATGTTGGAAATGCAAAAATGCAGAGGGCTCGTTTTATCATATGTGGTGGACTTGTGATAAAACAAAAATGTTTTGGACTGGAATACATGCAGAAATGGAAAAAATAGTGAAATGTAATTTTAAGAAGGAACCGGAAATACTACTTTTGGGACTTAAAATGGAAGAAGTCAATATGGCAAAAAGGACATTGATGTGGTATATGATCACAACCGCAAGAATGATGTATGCTCAATACTGGAAACAAGATAAAGTCCCAGAAGCTGGAGAATGGATAAAGAAACTACTTTTTATGGTTGAAATGGACAAAATGACAAGGAAACTTAAAAATTTGGAAGCAGAAGAATTTTTTGCAGAATGGAAAGACTTTAAAGAGTATTTAGAGAAACATTGGGATGTAAAGGACAATTTGCTTTGCTTTGATAGTTATTAAAATTGAAAAGTCAATAGAAATAGAAATAAATATATAAGGACAATAGTTGAAAGATAAGTTACCTATAGATGTGTAATAAAGGGATAGGGATGTATGAAGAAAATTTAAGATATGGGCCGGAGGTTGGAGCACTGTGGGAAGCCAGAAAAGGGGGTGGGTAAGGAGAAAAGGATATAGAACAAGTTATTTTGATATATGTTTGATTATGTGTTATCCTAATAAATTGTGTTATATAAAAAAAGAGCAGCCTACCAAGGAGGTGGACCTGGATGGCTGCCTGGGACACCAACCTGCTCTAGATATGGAGCTATACAAGATCTGGAGGAATCGGCTTGAACGACGTGACTTCTCCAGCCACCCAGCCCACCCTGGCCTGCTGCCTACGCTTACCAACCTCAGGTGCGGCCTGGAGACCTCCTGGAAGTATAAGTCCTCTCCACATGACAGAGGTCAGTTCCCCCACAGAAAATGACTCTATGGCATTACACCCCACCGAGACCCGTCTCTTCCCCAAACTCTGTCCTCCCTAGGCAATCCTAGGGAAGGGTGGTGTGGAAGTCTTTGCCTTCAGTTGCACACTGTGATCAGATCTGTGCTGGTGCTCTGTTGTTTCCGGAAACAGTGGATCAAAGCCCATTCTGGAAACTTTGGAATAAAGGAAGAGAAATGACAGGAGGGGGACAGGAGGTGGCTGAAGTTGCGTAGATGATCCAAGAAAACGGCCCCAAAAAGCTGGAGTGAACTGTTGATGCAGGAGTATCGTATATCTGGAAGACTTTTAAATACTTGCACTCTGTTTAATAAGAGAGCACAGATCAGGTTTCATTTGACATGTTCTGTATATAAACATCTTAAAAGCAAAGCCCTGGGACGTCTGGTGGACACATGTGCTGCTGCCTGGCAGGTAATTTTTGTTGTTGCAGGCACGTCCTGCTTGGTTGGGTTGCCATGAGTTTGCCACTCAGTCCACCACAGCCCTTCCTCAACAGGCTGTGATGGTGGAGCTGAAGTGGGGAAGGGAATACAAGGGCTACCTTATCTCTGTCCATGGCTACACAAACATGCAGCTTGCAAACACAGAAGTATATACCGAATGTATATACCAATATACCAAGTATATACCAAGAGAGCCAGTTTGGTGTTAGTGGTTAAGTACATGGACTCTAATCTGGGAGAACTCTTCCACTTGCACCTGCTGATGTGACCTTGGGTCAGTCACAAGCTCTGGCACAGCTGTTCTGGAAAGAGCAGTTTGTGTCAGAGTTCTCTCAGCCCCACCCACCTCACAGGGTGTCTGTTGTGGGGAGGGGGAAGGGAAAGGAGTTTGTAAGCCGCTCTGAGACTCCAAGTGAAGGGGGGGGTATAAATCCAATCTCCTCCTCCCCCTCCCCTCCCCCCCTCCTCCTCTTCTTCTTCTCTCCTTGTGTGTCATCTGGGCATCTTGGTGAAGTTCTGATAAGGTATAATTATGTCCTTTAGATTAAGGAGAAATGAGAGAATAAACCAAGGGTCCCCAACATGGTTCCCATGGCCGCCAAGGTGCCCACTGATATTTTTTCTGGTGCCCACCTTTCATTGTAGTTATTTGTATTTTGGACGTGCAAAATGAAAATTGTTGTTACTAAACATGCGGTGGTTGAAACATCTTCTTGATACCACCACCAAAAACCTCCACAGAACAGGGTCTGCCTTGAACACAGGAAGAATACCAGACTCTTGTAATTCTATAAATGTAAAATCTTTCTATGGCATTTGAGTCTCTACTAGGGTTGCCAAGTCTGGGTTGGAAAATACCTGGAGACTTTGGGGGTGGATCCGGGAGAGGGTGGGGTTTGGAGAGGGGAGGGGTCTTAGGACGGCACAAGGCCATAGAGTCCACCCTTCAAAGCAACCATTTTCTCCAGGGGGGCTGATCTCTGTCAGCTGGGGATCAGTTGTAAAAGCGGGATATCCCCAGGCCTTACCTGGAGGCTGGCAACCCTAGTCTCTACATATTATATTCTTCTCAGCGCCTGTGGGTTTCTGGTTTTCTGTACCAGGGTTCCTTTAGGATTCTGAGGACTACATTTCCCAGTATGACTCAGAGATGCTACGTGATAGCAGCTAGATTTTTTTTCCCCCATTGAGCTGCCCACGTGTTTTTGTAAAAAAGAAAAGTTTCCCTAGACTTTTTTGCCTGCCTCAAAAGTTATTTCTTTTCTCTCAAAAAACAGTCTTCATCTCCGTCAAAACTGCCCTGCCCCCAGTCAAGTGAGGACTTCCTTCTCAAGCTTCCCCTCTGTTAGTTGCCCTGGGGTGATAGCAGCTAGATTCCCCCCCCTTGAGCTGCCCACTTTTTTTTTAAAAAAAGAAAACTTTCCCTAGACTTTTTCGCCTGCCTCAAAGAGTTACTTCTTTCCTCTCAAAAAACAGTCTTCATCTCCCTCAAAACTGCCCTGCCCCCAGTCAAGTGAGGACTTCCTTCTCAAGCTTCCCCCCCCCTGTTTGTCGCCCTGGGGAGAAAGGGGAGCCCCACCTCCAAATTCAAGTATCTCTCCGGGTTTGCTTTGGGATGCAAATTGTGTCTCTCTGTGTGTGTGAAAGGGGGACAAATGGACTTCTAGCTCGAGCTGTTTGTTTTCCTTTGTAAGTGCACACAAGGCCTGTTTTGTTTTGCAGCCAGAGATTGAAAGTAGTGAGGTGTGTGCCTTTGTGTGGAGGAAATGAGGAATGGTTCTGGGGTGTGCTGTTGTTGGCTTGGCAGTGAATAT
>NW_015166518.1:105890-117214 GCF_001447785.1 Gekko japonicus
GGCTGCTGGGGCTTCCCACAGTTCGGCCCCATTATATCCTATGGGCCACTGAAGTCAATGGCGAAAACATAGGGTATATTCTGGGAGTTGGAGGGGAGGGGGTTTGAGGGAGAGGCTCCAAACTCACAGGGTAGCTGCTGCACCTCTCCACAAGATACCAACCAAGTTTGAAGAGCATTGGACCGGGGGGTCCAATTCTATGGGCCCCCAAACAGGTTGCTCCTATTCCCTCCATTGGAGGGGATAGGGGCAACCTGTTTGAGGGCCTGCAGAATTGGACCCCCTGGTCCAATGCTCTTGAAACTTGGATGGTATCTTGGGGAGAGGTGCAGCAGCTACCCTGTGAGTTTGGAGTCTCTCTCTAAAGCCCTCTCCCCTCCAGCCCTCAGAATATACCCTATGTTTTCACCTTTGACTTCAATGGCCCATAGGATATAATAGGGCTGAAATTGACATTCGGCTGGCCAAAAGATTCCCAAATCGGCTTGTACTGATGAAACTAACATGCTGGAGTCTTACTGCCAGCCAAAATTGATTCTGCCCAATTCGGCCGAATCCAAATGGGCCGAATTTTTTGGGTTTTTTGCACACCCCTAATCCTGAGCAAAGACTCCATAAGCCAGCATCTTCCTTGTCGTGCAGGCAGCCCCCCCCATCTTCGCTTAACATTGCATGTAGGCAATCTATCATGACAAAGAATCCGCAGCCATGCAGGGATGAGAAGGCTGACATGTACCAGGCTAAGCCCATCACCTGGAGCCATCAGCGGACCACCGAAGACAGACTCTAGCTGCCTCAGCGATTGTTCTCAAAGGTGCCACTGTTGAGAATAAATAGAAGCCAAAATCCCCAACCATTAAGCCCCCTTCCTCCTAAAACCGGTTTTTGATTTAGCAGCTTCCTGGGACTGACCAAGGGGATGTGATAAGGGAGGTGGCCAGTGAAACCCACTCCCAAGCCCCAAAATGGCATAAAAGAGCCGGCCTGGCCATGTGCTCTCTCTCTGCCTCTATATCTAACCCTGCCCTATCTTGTTGACTCTGGAGTAGCTGCTCAAGAGTCTTTCCACGTATATTCTGCTGGCTCAGGATACGATCCCATTTTTCCTTGGGGTGGCCAGAGCCTGGAGAAGGGGAAGCTGCTCACATAAGTGTGGGTTCACAGTGTGTCGCATGATTGCTTTACAGGAGGAGGAAATCCGTTATTCACTTCCTGTGAGGCTTCCTGTGAGACTTCAGGGGCCTTGTGAGGCATGACAGCCAAATGTCTTGGCAGAGTTATTAACACCGCAGTGGTGCACAACCTGATTAAACAGTAGATAAAGGTTTATTTAGGAACTAATATACTTAATAGGAAAGAGGAGGAGGAGGAGGAGGAGGAGACTGGATTTATACCCCGCCCTTCACTATCCGAAGGATTGTCAGAGCGGCTTACAATCTCCTTTCCTCTCCCCACAGCAGACACCCTGTGAGCAATGCTCCCTCTAAGCTGTGGAGTCTTGTGAGCAAAAATTCTGTCTTGTGAGCTACTGGCCTTAAAGTCATGAGTGAGCAATTTGGCTGCTGCATAAATCAGTTTGCTCTGGAGCCATCCTTCCTGACCCTAAGATGAAAATCTGTGAGCCAGAGGCTAAAAAAACCTGTGAGGTAGCTCACACTAACTCAGCTTAGAGGGAACACTGCCTGTGAGGTAGGAGGGGATGAGAGAGCTCTCTTGAAAACTGCCCTTGAGAGAACAGCTCTGAGAGAATTTATGACTAACCCAAGGTCACACCAGCAGCTGCATGTGGAGGAGTGGGGAATCAAACCTGGTTCTCCCAGATTAGACTCTGCACTCTTAACCACTACACCAAACTGGTTTTTGAGGTAAGAGACTTTCAAGGAAAGAGACTAATACCGTAAGAGGTGGGTTTGCCATTGCCTGCCTCTGTAAAGCAACCCTGGACTTCCTCAGTGATCTCCCATGCAAATACTGACCAGTGCCAAGCCTGCTGAAGCTTCTGTGATCTGATGAGATCAGGCTAGCCTGGGCCATCTGGTGACTGGTCTTTAGACCCTAAAGGCAAAGGTAAAGGTTTCTCTTGCTCGAAAGCCAGTCGAATCCGACTCTAGGGTTGCGGTGCTCATCTCCGTTTCCAAGCCGAAGAGTCAGCGCTGTCCAAAGACGTTTCCGTGGTCATGTGGCCGGCATGACTAAACACCAAGCCGCACGGAACGCTGTTACCTTCCCACCGAAGTGGTCCCTATTTATCTACTTGCAATTTCTTGCTTTCGAACTGCTAGGTTGGCAGGAGCTGGAACTAGAGACGAGAGCTCACTCCGTCATGCGGCACACTCGGGTCTCGAACTGCTGAACTACTGACCTTCCGCAGCCTGCAGTTCAGCATCTTAACCACTTGAGCCACCGCAGTCCTTAGACTACAATTAATTTTTTTTAAAAAATTGGGTGCCTAGTAGATCGTTTACATTGGGGCTGTCAGAGAGGTGGTGGCTAAGAGCGACCTTGACCCATTTGTAATGAATATTGCTGATTATTGCACCGCATTGGTTAGAAATTAACAGACAAGTTAATTTTGCATTAACGTGTTCACTTGATCCACTCAGCTCAGTATTGGGGGTACATTTGGTCTTTCTGGAACCTTTTGAAGGGGCACAGGCTCTGGAGCTTTTGTTCCTTGGCAGGAAATAACTCATTGAAAGTGGCAAAAAACTACTGTGACACACATGGAAATGTGGTTGTAAGCAATGTTAGGCCTTTCAGTGAAAGAAAGAATTGCCATCGATAGGCAGGAAATGAAGATGAACTCTCTTAACTATTGGTCTCAACCTGTGGATCTATTTGGCCGTTCGCATGTGTCAGCTTTTCTTAAAGCTTTGATACTATTATTTTTATTATTCTATTTCCAGCTAATATAAAAATACATTTAACAACTCCCCAAGTATAACATTAAATCCTAATCAAACTGTACATAATACAAAAACCAATACTGCCCATACCTGCCACAGTTTAGCTCTAATCATCTATGCCAGTAAAGCTTGTAGATTTCAAAAGGTAAATCAATCTAATCTGACCTTGCAAAAATAGCCTTTAAATGTCTCCAGCCATTGCTGTCTGTTTGGAGAAGATTTTTTTTCAATGACAGGCAACAACAACAAAAAGTGCTGCAGAGAATGCATATGTGATGTACTGTCAAGGGTTAATGCCTCTCAGAGAACCTTCAAGTGACAGGCTGTTCAGATGAATTTCACTGGATAGCTACAGGCCCATTCTGCATCTAGCATTCGCTCCGTTGTTTTTTTACCAAACCCACACTGGAACAGAAAACGATGCGCCGCAAAACCACATTCAAATACTCCAGGCCAACGCCATACTGACTGCAGAGTCACCCCTGAATGGCCATGAATCTATGCAGACAGTACCATAAGACTGAGAGATCAAAGGAAGTGAAACCGGCATGCAGTGTGGGGGCTTCCTTAAAATCCAACAATCAAAGAAAGTGAAACCGGCATGCAATGTAGAGGGGAATTTCTGTTCCAACGTCAGTTTGGTAAAACAGCGGAGCAAATGCTAGATGTTAATGGGCCGCAGTTAAGAAAAGAGAGTTGGGAACAATGCTCCCTCTAAGCTGTGGAGTCTTGTGAGCAAAACTTCTACTTTGTGAGCTCCTGGCATTAAAGTTGTGAGCGAGCCATTTGGCTACTGCGTAGATGAGTTTGCTCTGGAGTCATCTTTCCTGAGCGGAGAGAAAAATGGGTGAGCTGGAGGTTAAAAAATTCTGAGCCAGCTCACACTAACTCAGCTTAGAGGGAACATTGGTTGGGAACTGATTGCTTTTTTTAAAAAAAATATTTATTTAAGTTTTCCATAAATCGGTTCTAGGTACCGATTTTTTGCAGTAGATCTTTAATTGATCCTCTGAATCTTTTTCACTGTAGAGCTCAATCATGTCAGCATCACAGTCTGACCCCATGGGAGTGCCCACAGCATCCTCATCATCCTTCAGCTCTCACCAAACGATCCTGGATGCCGCTCAGGCTGCTGCTTCATCAAGTTCTGCTTCTGCGTACCCTGGGGACGCATTAAGTGAACCTCCTCCTCCTCCGCCATCATCAGAACAGTTCAGAACTGCATCCAGCGACGTGGTGTACAGTGAGACTGAGAAGAAGACCTACCAAATACTTGCTGCGGCGTGGACCCAGGAGATGACCTCTGAGAGTGAGACAGCTTATATAGAGGCTGCGGAATCCGGTCAGCAAGAGCACACCTTCTCTGGAGACGCACTTCTGATTGCTCCAGAGTATAAGAAAAAGCCGCAGCTTTTGACAAGCACAGAAGAGAAGGCCGTACAAACATTTGGTGCTCTGTTGTCCCAGGAGAAGATCTCTGAGAGGCAACCAGCTCATACAGGGGCTGAGGCATATTATAAGCAGGAGGATGCCTTCTGTGGAACATCACCTCAAGAGTATAAGCCAGAGCCACGGGTGCTGTTGCGCAAACTTCCAGAGACCCCACAGCCCCCATCTTTGGCTGAAATGCAGAAAGAAGCACCATTGACAGCCACACAATTGTCCAGAAGACGTCCCACCAACAAGAGATCTGGCAGCTCTGCTTCAGCCTCTGCCACTGCCTCTGCTGTTGCTCTCGGTCATCGTGTCTCATCGCCCCCTGCAGAAGTGGTGTCTCCCACCAAACGTCCACGAGCATCCATCGCCTGGCGCTATTTCACAAAGCATCCCACATCCAAGTTCATTGCTACCTGTGACATCTGTGGAGCAAATCTGAAAACTGGAAAAATAGGAGGCAAGGTGGGGACTTCCACTCTGCTCTGGCACATCCAGCGCACCCACCACATCGTCCTGAAGAAATAGGTGTTGGGGAAAGAAGAAGAAGAAGAAGACTACCCAAAGGAGTCTCAGAGCGGCTTACAAACTCCTTTCCCTTCCCCTCCCCACAACAGGCACACTGTGAGGTAGGTGGGGCTGAGAGAGCTCTTGACAGAAACTGCTCTTTTTTCAAGGACAGCTCTCAGAACTATGGCTTGCCCAATGTCATCCAGCCAGGTGCAAGTGAAGGAGTGGGGAATCAAACCCGGTTCTCCCAGATTAGAGTCCACGCACTTAACCACTACACCAAACTGGAAGGGGAAACTCCACATCCTTGGGATATTGGGTTGGGAGCAATATTTTATTGTGGCAATAGAATCAATGATGATGTATTTTCTCTTGATGCCTCTCTTTTTTGCCCCCTAACATTCTTGCTTCTTGCCTCTGTCCTTCTTCTCTGGAGGCTCTGAGGGAAAAGCACATGTAGGCCTCTCTCCTTCGTTTTGCCGAAATGCAATATGTGAATATCATAAGTACAAATCCGTTCAAATCACACAGCACAATTACACAACACGATGTCAAACATATAAATGTATAAAATTACTCACTTATAAATCAAACTCCTTTTACTGTACAACAGTTCGATCCTGAGTAAAACCAAAGTCTGTGACTTAGAATAGTAAGAGTTTCAACTATTATTTGTAGTATTCTCAAATTATGTTAAAAGTAGGTAAAATCATGATTGGATTTTTTGACAACGTGTTGTTTTCCATTAAAGACTGAACTATGGGGTACAAATCTCCACCGTTTCTTTGTAGGCGTTGTCTAGAGTATAAGTTTGGTGTAGTGGTTTGGCGTGTGGACTCTAATCTGGGAGAACCGGGTTTGATTCTCCATCCTCCACATGCAGCTGCTGGTGTGACCTTGGGGCAGTCACAAGTTATTTCAGAGCTGTTCTCTCAAGGGCAGTTCTCCAAAGAGCTCTCTCAGCCCCACCTTCCTCACAGGGCATCCGTTGTGGGAAGGGGAAGGGAAAGGAGTTTGTCAGCCGCTCTGAGACTCCTTCGGGTAGTGAAGGGCGGGGTAAAAATCCAATCTCTTCTTCTTCTACTTAGAATGAAATAGTCCCATAACTTGTCTCTCTCCATGCTGACAGCAAGGGGATATGTGGGCTTTTCCATTTTGACGCTAATAATGTTCTAGCTGCGGTCATGATGAGCAAGACAGGCCAGCTCTAACATGTCTGCCAGCAAACTCACACGTGGGACATGCAGGACTAAACTAGATGTTATGGTGCCCACTGGCCCACCGCCCCAATTTTAGAGGTGAATTGGAACCATTTAAAAAGGCTGCGAGGTGGGACAGGACCAAGCAATCTCCCCTACCTTCCCCGGTGCCTTTTCAGGTTCTGAAACAGCCACCACGGGGAACGGTTCCAGCACTTGAGAAGGCAGGTGTGGGTCAGAGGGGGGCCCCGCCCGCCGCAGGGCTCTTTTTGTAGCAGGAACTCATTTGCATATTAGGCCACACCCCCTAATGTAGCCAATTCTCCAAGAGCTTACAGAGCTCTTCTTACAGGAGCTACTGTAAGCTCTTGGAGGATTGGCTACATTAGGGGTGTGTCGCTTAATATGCAAATGAGTACCTGCTACAAAAAGAGCCCAGGCCGGCTGCTGCACTGTGGTCTTGATCACTATCTGGCCCCATCAGAGACACAAGCCTGGGACCCCCCACCAATGCTCCCTCTAAGCTGTGGAGTCTTGGGAGCAAAAATTCTACTTTGTGAGCTTCTGGCATTAATTAAAGTTGTGAGTGAGTGATTTGGCTGCTGCATAAATTAGTTTGCTCTGGAGCCATCCCTTCCTGAGCTAAGACGGAAATGTGTGAGCCGGAGGCTAAAAAAACTGTGAGCAAGCTCACACTGACTCAGCTTAGAGGGAACACTCGTCGCCACTGCTTATTCCTTGAGCAGCACCCAGCCTTGTGGGTCCTCAAGGTCAAATGCACGCCAATAAAGCAGTCCTTTGTAAAATATATATAGGTTTATTCAAAGTTTTTAAAAAGACATCTCTATGCAGTACAGGGAAATTAAAAAAAAGAACTTTTCTAGTTCATATTAGATGGCAAACCTTCTTGCAGCATAAGAACCCAAGCTGTTGCCCAGAGGATTCTACACCTTGCAGTTCATCATGCTGGAGCATATCATATCAAAGCATACTAGCATGGCACAAGCATAAAGTTGGCATGACTTCTCTCTGGTCTATAGCCGCCTTATTATAGTCTTTTGCCCTCTGGCACCAGGTGGTCTCTCAGATCCAATCTCCCTTGATGGAATTTTCCAGAAGATGTTAACATTCACTCCTATTTCCCCTCTCCCATCCAGTTACAGAGGTGAGCACAGGTTCTCACAATTAACCGATTAACACATTCTTGGATCCAGCCTTTAAAGAGAGAAGGATTGTATTGGCAGGAAGGCCCAACTACAGAAAGCTGTGAGCTGGAGCAGGCCTGCTAATGTAGCCAGCTTTATGGGCCATTTGGAGCAAGTAACTAGATTTGTAACTGATAGAAGTGGAATATTATCCAATAAAGCTGTTCTTTTTTACGTTTATCCTGCCTCATGTCTCCAGTTTTTCCTTAAGCCAAATGCTGTGAAATAACTGTAAAAGGTAAAGGTTCCCTTGCTCGAAAGCCAGTCGAATCTGACTCTAGGGTTGCGGTGCTCATCTCTGTTTCAAAGCCAAAGAGCCAGCGCTGTCCGAAGACGTTTCCGTGGTCATGTGGCCGGCATGACTAAACACCAAGGTTCACGGAACGCTGTTACCTTCCCACCAAAGTGGTACCTATTTATCTACTTGCAATTTCTTGCTTTCGAACTGCTAGGTTGGCAGGAGCTGGAACTAGAGCCGGGAGCTCACTCCGTCATGCGGCACCCTGGGTCTCGAACTGCTGAACTACTGACCTTCCACAGCCTACAGTTCAGTGTCTTAACCACTTGAGCCACCGCCGCTCAACTGTGCTGCTGTGCAAATTACTTGACTGATCAAGCTCTAGCAAGCCTTGAACCACATATATGTTCCTACACTGGGGCATAAGAACATAAGAGAAGCCATGTTGGATCAGGCCAATGGCTCATCCAGTCCAACACTCTGTGTCACACAGTGGCCAAAACCCAGGCGCCATCAGGAGGTCCACCAGCAGCACCAGAACTCCAGAAGCCCTCCCACTGTTGCACCCCCCAGGCACCAAGAAGACAGAGCATCACTGCCCCAGACAGAGTGTTCCCTCTATACCTTGTGGCTAATAGCCCCTGAGGGACCTCTGCTCCATACGTTTATCCAGTCCCCTCTTGAAGCTGTCTATGCTTGTAGCCGCCACTACCTCCGGTGGCAGTGAATTCCAAGTGTTAATCACTCTTTGGGTGAAGAAGTACTTCCTTTTATCTGTTCTAAGCCTACTGCTCATTAATTTCACTGAGTGCCCACAAGTTCTTGTATTATGAGAAAGGGAGAAAAGTATTTCTTTTCTACCTTCTCTATCCCATGCATAATTTTGTAAACCTCTATCAGGTCACCCCCTCAGTCATCATTTCTCCAAGCTAAAGAGCCCTAAGCTCTTTAACCTTTCTTCATAGAAAAGTGTTAAATCCCCTTAATCATTTTAGTTGCCCTTTTCTGCACTTTTTCTAATGCTGTATCTTTTTTAAGGTGCAGTGACCAAAACTGTATACCAAATGTGGCCGCACCATCGATTTATAAAGGGGCATTATGATACTGGCTGATTTGTTTTTAATTCCCTTCCTAATAATCCCCAGCATACCATATGCCTTTTTTATTGCTGTCGCACACTGAGTCAACATTTTCAGTGAGTTATCAACCAGGACTCCAAGATCTCTTTCCTGGTTAGTGGCCGCCAGTTCAGATCCCATCAACATATCTTTATAGTTGTGGGGAGGGGAAGGAAAAGGAGTTTGTCAGCCGCTCTGAGACACCTTTGGGTAGTGAAGGGCGGGGTATAGATCCAATCTCCTCCTCCTCCTCCTCCTCCTCTTCTTCTTCTTCGAAGGCCAGTACACACATACAGAAAGCCTGATTAGCTTTGTGCATGACACTCTATACAGGGAAATTGATAATTTTTTCCTCATTTTAACGTGATTATCCTCTAGATAATATGATTGGTCCCTTAACTGATGCTGAGATATCTGCAGGTGCCCCTTGGAATATATTTCTCAAGCAAGATTTCTCAAGCAAGATTAAAAGGCTAAAACTTGCCACTTATTTCCAATTAAAAGAGCAATAAATCTACCATTTCTTCAGCTGCTTTAATTAACTGTCAGGATAAAAGAACAAAGTGGCACTCAAACGTTGTCTGGACTCAAACATTGTCCTGATCTTCAGACCAACACAGCTACCCACCTGAATCTGTCAAGAGAAAAGAAATGCAATGCTTTCATCCTGACTGTTATAGTAGGAAGGGTGAAAAACATCATCTTTCCTAACTGGAAAACTGCCTTAGACCAAATGTTCCCTGGAAAAAATAGTGGTAACCCACCACCGCCACTCAGGAACTTCTGAGAACATAGACTGACTCACTGAGAAGGTATGAAGAGAGAATTAGATAAGCATACGGAGCAGAAGTCCAGCAGTGGCTATTAGCCACAAGGTAAAGATAGGGACTCTCCAGCTGGGGCAAGTGATACTCTGTGTTCTTGGTGCTTGGGGGGGGGGGCAGCAGTGGGAGGGCTTCTAGTGTCCCGGCCCCACTCCTGGACCTCCTGATGGCACCTGATATTTTTGGCCACTGCGTGACAGAGTGTTGGACTGGATGGGCCATTGGCCTGATCCAACATTGGCTTCTCTTATGTTCTCTCTTATGTTCTTATCTGGACCAATAACAAAGTGGCAGGGAAGAAACCCTAGAACAGTGGTGGTGAACCAATGGCATGGGTGCCAGAGGTGGCACTCAGAGCCCTCTCTGTGGGCATGCATGCCATCGCCCCAGCCAGGCCCAGTCCATCATTAAAGTGTCGAATTCTCTGCCAAATAATTTTAAGTAAATGAGAGCATTTGGGATTGCTTTCCTTACTTTGTTTAGATCATCTTAAGTTAATGTATGAGTTGTTTTTTCTAAAGTAAAACCTCAGTATTCAGGTTAAATTGCCGTGCTGGCACTTTGCAATAAATAAGTGGGTTTTGGGTCGCAGTTTGGGCACTCGGTCTCCAAAAGGTTCGCCATCACTGCCCTAGAAAATACCTTAAAACGAACTAGGTAGCCCCTGTTCAGTCTAGCATGCAGGGAAGTGATTCAGAGAAATATACCATAAAATTAAATTGTACTAAGTGAAACCAAAAAAATTCTGTATAAAAAGATGGTCTCTTGGAAAAAGTGGTGAAAAGGGGCAAAAACAAGACTCAGGGGAAAGGCTCAGAGAACACAGAGAGGTGTTCAAATAATAAGAAATAAAGATGAACTTCCTCAGAGCAAGCTGGAGTAGTCTTCTTAACCCCTACCCAACCACCCACGGACTCAGTTTCTGTTGAAGACTAGAAACTGAAAGGAAAATATCGAAGGTTCAGATATTTATGGTCAATGGCATTGGACCTATGCCAGACCCTTTCTAAGAGTGATGAGCCCAGTCTTTGATATCAGAGGCTACTGTTACCAATCAGAGCCTTATAAAATACAGTCTTACCTCTGCTAAACACTGGTAATGGCTCTGAGCTTCCATGACAAATAGGTTGTCTGGAACAAACCGGATTGTCCTTTGCCCCAAAGGGTTTAACCCTGGCAGGATGGGCCAATGTGGAACGGAAATGAATGGCTCATTCTCATGTAAGAATTACTGTACAAGTTCAAACTGTTAAAGACACATTAACAAGTCATATAAATTTCTACTTGATTTTACTAGTTGAACTTCATCCGAAGACAGAAGCCCAGTCACAGTGCCAAGGATGTTAAAGATGGAACGTTTCGACTGAACGTCTTTTTCAACCATCCTAATGAAAAAGAAAAAAGCTTTTTACAGATTTTTAACAGATTTTTTACAAAAACCGGAATTGTTGAAGACACCTGATTACAATACAACAATAAACACAATTGTTTGAATGTACATACAATAAAACCCAATTGTTTGAATATACATACAGTTTGTAGTACTATTCTTTACTTCATGTTTCCATTAAAGGTACAAGTTATCTACAAACAAAAATCACATAACCTTATTATAGCTTACATGTTTGTTTAAAGCATAACCTCAATCCCTTCATATAAAATTACTTATTTAAATTTCTCTTACCTAAACTGGCTGAGAGCAGCTCCCAAATTTTTACAGCATTTTATTCGGATAGCAAATCTTAAACATACAGGTTCAAACTAGTTCCTTATATCCTATTAACCAAGTCACATGATATTGGATACTGGAGGAGCCACCTTACCAACAAACTTAAAGTACTAGAACATTATTCCTCTATTCATCTAAGTGCAATCATGCCAAAGCAGTGT
>NW_015166518.1:117436-120339 GCF_001447785.1 Gekko japonicus
GGACCTCAGACAGATACAATGCCATACTCCCCACCCTCCAAACAAGCTGTTGCCAGTCTCCAGGTGACAGCTGGAGAGCACTTAAAGCTTTGGTGCTAATTCAAAGTGTTACAAAACTTTTTCACACTGCTTTTTATTTTTATTTGTGCTTATTGTGGCAACACAATCCAAGAAGGTTATTTATGGACCATTGGTAACTATTTTGCAATTATTACTACTATTATGCACTTTTGGCTTTTATATTGCTTGATATATTGATTTTCATTTTATTCCTTAGGTTGAATTTTTATATCTACTGGGCTAGTGATTGCACTAAAAAGATTGTATGTGCATATTTACTTGGTGCCTGGTTATTTTTCTACTGAAGTAAGTGTGTAGTATATTCATTGATTGGTTTTATAGATTTTTAAAGAAATTTTTTTTTATTGGTTGTAAAATATGTGTGTTTAATCTTCTATTTTTTATCTTTACAGCAATTTTCTTTATGGTCCTAATTGAAATTGTATTATGCATACATTTTTGATTGTGTTTTTATGAGTGTAACTACTTACCATCTAGCCACAATTGTATGACCTCTGAGGAAGGCCGATCCGGCCGAAACGCATCAGGTCATTCTTTTTTTGCCCTGGTTATGATTATGAATTATGTATATTGGCTGTAATTGGGCCCCTATATATGTTTTAATTTGATATTATCAATAAATACATGTACTTCTTTTTATGAATAGGTTTTAATATTGGCCCTCCTTTCCACTAAACCTTTGTTTAGTTTTGGAACTTAAGCTGAGGTCACAAACCTTCATGAGAACAGACATGATTAGCATGACTGTTTGTGATTTAATCAAGCTTATGTGACAATGTGCTGGAGATGACTCTTGGGAGTCCCTTGGACTGCAAGGAGATCAAATCAGTCAATCTTAAAAGAAATCAACCCTAACTGTTCCCTGGAAAGCCAGATCCTGAAGCTGAAGCTCAAATACTTTGAGCAGGGACAGAAAGGGCAAAAAACTGAACCTTAACACTAAAATTCAGAACCTAATAAAGGTTAGTAAAATGTAAAAAAGAGGGCCAATATTAAAAACTAAATGTAAAAGATATATAGAAAAAGCTACATGTATTTATTAAGTACAAATTTAAAACGTATATAAGGGCCCATTCACATAAAATATATAAATAACATTGCAATGCACACGGGCTTTAAAAACTTGACCTGACGCGTTTCGGCCTGCATAGGCCTTCCTCAGAGGTCAAACAATTGAGTGGCAAGCTATAAAAATATAATACCCTCATGTAGACACAATCAGAATGGATACAACATATAAATTCAATACTGAATATAATATTGAATATAAATTCAAGAAATTCAATATTGTGTTGCCACAGTGTTCTTCAGGTAAAATACACTGTGGCAACACAATCATAGAAGGCAATTCTTGGACCAAAAGTCTATACTTTAGAACCACTGGGGCTGCTGCCACACGGGATGGCTGAAACGCGACTAATCAGCCGCACCGAACTTGAGACGCCGTGGCAGGATCCCACGGATCCCCTCGTGGCAGGATCCCACAGATCCCCACGATCAGATGCCGGGGAGGAAAGTCCGATGGGAGGGGGAGGCTGCCAAACTGTGCATGCTCGAGCATGCGCAGTACGGCCGGGGGCCGGGATGCGGTGGCGCAAGGATGCGCCGCCCGATCCCACGGGCCGGCTTGCGGCGCTGGAAGGGATACAACTACCTAGTTCGGTGGTTCTTTTTTACAGCGCAGTATCGCCGTTTGGGACGGAACAGGGACGGGCAGGCAATGATTCCCAGATGTTGCCGTGGGATCGCGCCCGTTTGCTCCGCCCCCGTTCCGTCCCCCTCCCGGCCCAAACCGCCTCGTATGGACAGGGCCTGGGCAAGGCAAGTGATTGACCTTTTAAAGATCTCATTTGCATATTTATTCTGTGCCTGGTGGTTTTATTTTGGAAAAACTTGTGTTCTGGTCCATATTGAATTTATATTTTGTATCCATTCTGATTGTGTCTACATGAGTGTATTATATTTTTATAGCCACCTTGCCACTCAATTGTTTGACCTCTGAGGAAGGATGACTCCCCCCCCCCGACTCTGACAGTGTGAGAGGGAGTCATAATTATAATGTTGAGACAACTAATCGTTTCACTGTATTGGAATCAGTTGAGGAAGAAGGAGATGAAGAAACTCTGCTGGATGATGGCAATTTGGCTTTAAGGCTACAGACCCCTGAGTTGCAGAGCACCCTCCCTAGAGAAGTGGGTAATTTGGAGGATATTATGCCTGAGGAGTGTAGCCGGCTTGCCTTGACTGCTAGAATGGTGGATTGTATCTTTGGATACATCCATGAAATTATTACCCAAGTAAAACAGTTATGGATGGAGGTTGCTGAGCTGTATGAAAGAAGACACAAAGTAATGCTGAGACTCAAACTGATTTTCAGTGCCAACACGTGAGCACCTGTAACAACCAATGCTGCGCCCCACTACCTGAAAAGATGCTGGGTGAAAGTACATATCAACTAGTTCTGAAACCTGAAAGAATATGTGTTAAGTATGACACTTAACTCGGAGGAACAGTTCAACAAGTGATTTCAGCTTTATTTCGGTGATAACAGCATGAAGGCTCAGCCTTGTAGGTGCTAGACCAGCTAGACAACTTCCATAGGCAAAACGGCAACTTATATACAATTCTGGCTGAGATAGCCACACCTACAATGTTGCACAACAACCAATCACATTAGGTTTGTTACATCCAATCACAATCGTTACATAACGTCCAATCAAACCCATTCCCTCCAGAATACACACCATTGGTCAGTATTTACAATCCGCATAATGAGCTATGGTAGCTCAAGCTTTTACCATTATGTCTCTCAAGACATAACA
>NW_015166518.1:124736-126409 GCF_001447785.1 Gekko japonicus
GCATGCTCGAGCATGCGCAGTACGGCCGGGGGCCGGGATGCGGTGGCGCAAGGATGCGCCGCCCGATCCCACGGGCCGGCTTGCGGCGCTGGAAGGGATACAACTACCTAGTTCGGTGGTTCTTTTTTACAGCGCAGTATCGCCGTTTGGGACGGAACAGGGACGGGCAGGCAATGATTCCCAGATGTTGCCGTGGGATCGCGCCCGTTTGCTCCGCCCCCGTTCCGTCCCCCTCCCGGCCCAAACAGCCTCGTATGGACAGGGCCTGGGCAAGGCAAGTGATTGACCTTTTAAAGATCTCATTTGCATATTTATTCTGTGCCTGGTGGTTTTATTTTGGAAAAACTTGTGTTCTGGTCCATATTGAATTTATATTTTGTATCCATTCTGATTGTGTCTACATGAGTGTATTATATTTTTATAGCCACCTTGCCACTCAATTGTTTGACCTCTGAGGAAGGATGACTCCCCCCCCCCGACTCTGACAGTGTGAGAGGGAGTCATAATTATAATGTTGAGACAACTAATCGTTTCACTGTATTGGAATCAGTTGAGGAAGAAGGAGATGAAGAAACTCTGCTGGATGATGGCAATTTGGCTTTAAGGCTACAGACCCCTGAGTTGCAGAGCACCCTCCCTAGAGAAGTGGGTAATTTGGAGGATATTATGCCTGAGAAGTGTAGTCAGCTTGCCTTGACTGCTAGAACAGTGGATTGTATTTTTGGATACATCCATGAAATTATTAGCCAAGTTAAACAGCTAAGGATGGAGGTTGCTGAACTATATGACCTGCATAAGAAGACACAAAGTAATGCTGAGACTCAAACTGATTTTCAGTGCCAACACGTGAGCACCTGTAACAACCAATGCTGCGCCCCACTACCTGAAAAGATGCTGGGTGAAAGTACATATCAACTAGTTCTGAAACCTGAAAGAATATGTGTTAAGTATGACACTTAACTCGGAGGAACAGTTCAACAAGTGATTTCAGCTTTATTTCGGTGATAACAGCATGAAGGCTCAGCCTTGTAGGTGCTAGACCAGCTAGACAACTTCCATAGGCAAAAAGGCAACTTATATACAATTCTGGCTGAGATAGCTATGGAGAGAGCTGAAAAGCCTTGGTCAAGGCTACATGTTGACTTTGCGGGCCCGATTCATGGGCAAATGCTATTGGTGGTGGTGGATGCACACTCAAAATGGCTCGAGGTAGTCCCCATGCGAAGCACAACGTCGGCGAACTTAATAAAGGCTTTGCGCCAATTGTTTGCCACCCACAGGCTACCTGAAGTGCTGGTGTCGGACAACGGCCCTCAACTTACCTCTAGGGAATTTGCAGACTTCCTAGAGGGCTACGGCATCCGACATGTCACAACAGCACCATTCCACCCGGCCTCAAATGGCCAGGCCGAGCGCATGGTGCGAACAGCAAAAGAGTCCCTCGCCAGACTGCCAGGCGATGACTGGGACTACAGAGTGGCTGAGTTCCTGTTGCGGCAGCACATCACGCCTAACTCAGCCACAGGGAGAAGCCCGGCCGAGCTTCTCATGAAGCGCAAACTCACTACCCTACTAGATCGGTTGCATCCTGACTTAGATGTCAGCAGGGAGAAGGAGGCTGAAACTCCAGAGCCTGTAAGAGAGTTCCAGCCCAGGGACTTAGTGTTCAGCAG
>NW_015166518.1:127453-137030 GCF_001447785.1 Gekko japonicus
CCCCTGCCTTTCTCTGCCCGTGCGCCAGGCGTGCGCAAGCAGAGAAAGTCCTCCGGAGTCTCCCCCCGCCCCCTGCCTTTCTCTGCCTGTGCATTTGTGTGTGTGTGTGTGTGTGAGAGAGAGAGAGAGAGAGAGAGAGAGAGATGTGCCTAGATGTGCCTCCCCCCGGGTGGCTGCCGGGCTGTTTCTTGTTGCTGGCAACCGAGCCGCAGCCACGCTCCCTGTGTGTGTTGTGAAGCAGGTTGTTAGCCAGGGCACTTTCGCGATACTTTCCCTCCTGTATTCCAGAAGTGTGATGTTGCCTGTGAGTGTGAGTGTGCGTGTGTGCAAAAAAGCTTTTCTTCTTTGCGCCCTGCTTGGCGCACGCACACAATAGCCAGTCCCAGCTCTCTGGTGGGAGCTCGGGCTGACGCCTCTGCGGCCGGTGCTCGACTGGCGGCGGCTGCTTTGCAACCAAAAAAGCCCAGCCAACCCACCCCAGCCCCCCCCCTCCAGTCTGCCATGGCTTCTTTGCATTTGCACATCCTTTTCTCCCCCCTCCCTCCCTTCCCCGTCCCGATCCCAACTCTCCGGTGGCGGCCCCAGCTGCTGCAGAGGCTGGCAGGAGGAGGGAGGGGAAGGCAAAGTCGGGCCTGCGAAGCCGGGTGTTCTTCGCCCCCGCTTCCAACAGCACGAGGAGCACGAGCGAAGGTTTTGGAAAGTCAGCCCGGGGTGCTCGGTCAGTGCAAAGGTTTCCTTGCAAACAGGTGGAAGGAGAGGACGGGGTGGGGGAAGGGAGCAACAATGCGTGCATCTTGCAAAAAAAATATTTTTTTGCATGGGGGCCGATGAGCCATTTTTTTACAAAGAATAAGAAAATCTGGCCTGATCCGAGGCCTGGCCAGGAGTGCGGGGGAGGGAGGCCGTCAGTGCCTATGGGGAAAGAGCCACACTTAAAGGGCCAAAGAGCCGCATGTGGCTCGGGAGCCGCAGTTTGCCGACCACCGCTGTAGAGCATCAGCAAGGTTGCTGCATGGTGTGCTGTGGTGTGTTTGAGAGAGAAAATCAGAGATTGTATTACTTGTTCTCACAATTAAAAAAAAAGAAATTAGCAGTTTCAAATTTTGTGTTTTTCATTTATGTTTGAAAATTGGTGGGCGCACGGGGGGGGGGGGCAGAAGGGAGCCTCGCCTAGTGTGCCAAAAAAACCTGGCACTGGCCCTACTCCTGGCATAACTTTTGAATGTTTGTTGTCAAGGCAACACCACCACAGCCAAGAGTAATCCCCACTTTCAGCACACACAACCACACCCCACCTCCCACTGCTCTGTCTGGAAAAGTTGCCTAGGGCACACACTCACAAAGCAAAACCAAACTGGCAAGCCAGACATTCCTCCCCTTACACATGCAAATCCTTTAATATGGAGGTATCATGGCTTCCTTTTCCCTCAGGGCAAGTGGGCAACAAAAACAGAGGGAAAGCTTGAGAGGGAAGGAAGGCCTAGGCTTGCTGGATCTTGTCAGATCTCAGGAGCTGGGACAAAGCTGAAGTTGGTTCCTTAGTCATTCCTTACGTCTTATTCATGAATTCACCCCAAAAGAGTGAAGAGAGCTCTGAATCCCAAAATAAGATTTGGATCCCCAAACTTCATACACCCCCCATGTTCAGCAAACTCTCCCCTTCGAGGGGACACATGCTACGTCCTGGTCCAAAGCGCAGTTCTTGTTCCAGCTGCTCCAAAGTGAGGCACCCCAGGACAATCACACAGGCAGACACTGGGGCCAAGCTGTACCCAAAGCAATCTTTGGACCACCCCAACTGACTTACTTTGCTCCCCTCAACAAAGTTTCGTTTCCTCACTTTTCAAGCAGCAGCAGCTAGGTGTGCCCCTGCCTGGAAATGTCTCAGCTCTGCTGAGGTTTAATCAACAGTATGTCAGTGCTTACATAGTACCAGCTTTATTTCTTAATCTCCACTAGGGTTGCCAGCCTCCAGGTGATGGCTGGAGATCGGTTGCAGTTACAGTTTATTTCCAGGTGACAGAGATCAGTTCCCCTGGAGAAAATGGCTGCTTTGGAAGGTGGATTCTATGGTATTATACCCTATTGAAGCCCCTCCCCTCGGCCACATGACCATGGAAATGCCTTCGGACAGCACTGACTCTTCGGTTTGGAAATTGAGATTAGCGCCACCACCTAGAGTTGGATTCGACTGGCTTTTGAGCAAGGGAAACCTTTACGTAATGATGAGCCATCATGGCCATTTGTTTATTTTTTATTTGTTTTTTGGGTTTAATTCAATTCATTTTTATTGCTCATGTAGATTATACTTCTGGGTTTTTTTTTGGTTTCTTTTGTGGTGTTTTATATGCTAAATGTAGGGGCAGCAAGTCTCCAGCTCCAGTGGAAGACCTCCTGGGCTCCCTCTATGCCTCCTACATGGGTTGTGGGAGAGAAAATGAATTCAATGTTCCCTCTAAGTTGTGGCATCTTATGAGCAAAAATTCTACTTTGTGAGCTACTGGCATTAAAGATGTGAGCAAGTGATTTGGCTACTGCATAAATTAGTTTGCTCTGGAGCCACCCTTCCTGAGCTAAGAGAAAAATGTGTGAGCCAGAGGCTAAAAAACTGTGAGGTAGCTCACAATAACTCAGCTTAGAGGGAACACTGCCTGGAGGTGATGTGAAATCACCACTGTGATGTTGATGTGCCATTCTAGAAGCTGGGCAAAACTCTAATTTCCCATTCCTGAGACAATAAAGGCTCAGATTTAGGAGTCAGTTAGATCCCTTAAACAATTGGGATGGCCATGAATTGCCTGATGCAATGATAGCAGAGAAATACCACTTTGCTGTTGTCACCACTGTTTCATAGGACTTCCACTGAGCTCTATAAGCCAGTTTGGTGTAGTGGCTAAGTGCGCGGACTCTAATCTGGGAGAACTGGGTTTGATTCCCCACTCCTCCACTTGCACCTCCTGATGTGACCTTGGGTCAGTCACAAGCTCTGGCACAGCTGTCCTTGAAAAAGAGCAGTTTGTGTCAGAGCTCTCTCAGCCCCACCCACCTCACAGGGTGCCTGTTGTGGGGAGGGGGAGGGAAAGGAGTTTGTAAGCCGCTCTGAGACTCCAAGTGAAGGGCGGGGTATAAATCCAATCTCTTCTTCTTCTTCTATAACATGCTCTGTCAGATTCAGTACGAGCTCCATCAGCATTGTTCTAGATGTCTCCCAGCCCTCTTTAGGTCACCCATGGTAAACAACAGGGCCAGGTTCTGCCTGAGAACAGGAAACATCAATGAGGTACAACCGTGCCAAAGCTTCTAGGAGTTTCATCTTCCAAGCTCCCACTACAGCCTCAAGACAGCATGTTTTTGGAAGGCTGCCCCTTCCCCCCGGGCATTCTGAAATCCAGCAGGGTCCATGAGCCTGCATGGGTGGACCCTTTTATTTGGGCACCCACTCCCACAGCATGCCAGAGCCACACCCACCCTTGCTTTGAGTTGACAGTGGCTGAATCTCCAGCCCTGAAACTAGATTTTCCCTCAAAGGAAAAGATTAAGTGCAAAGTGTGCTAGGCCTGCCATAATTCGAGAGGGACCATGGGCAGCCAAAGAAGCTGTAAAATCCTGGGGTGGCCCTAGCAAGGAACCCTTCATGTGACTGTTGAAGTCCCCAAGAACCATCAGTCTTGGTGTCTCCACCACCGCACCTGAGAGCACTTCTGGCGACTCAGACAGCATGCACATTGGGGAACGAGGTGGCCAGGAAACAAGTGGAATGCCTAATCCATCCACAGACATCCAATGAATCCTAAAAGACAAACCAGGGTGAGAAAAAGCATAAAACAACCTTCAGCGGCCTAAAAGGACGCCCAAAATTATTCTCAGGATAGATGTAGAATGTAAAAACAGCTTTAAAAGATGGACCGCCGCAGTTAGAAGCCTGCAAACGTGTGGCCAACCAGATGCATACTTTGACCTCAGGTTGTGTTGGGGCATGAACTGCTGGAGCCACACAGCAGCCAGGCAGCAGCTTCCATTGCATTCTCGTGGTGTCAGGCCCCCAAGACTGTGATTTCTTGTTCTGTCACCAGAGGGCATCTGGTGCATTTAAAAAAGAAAGGACGATTGCTGGATAGCTGTATTATCACCATCGATTTTTCCACTAAAGCTATATTCAGGTGGTTTCCACTAAAGCTATATTCAGGTGGGTCTGAAGCAGCAGAACAAAGTTTGAGTCCAGTGGCACCTTTAAGAACAACAAAGTTTTATTCAAGGTATAAGCTTTCATGTTCAAGCACACTTCTTCAGATACAGTGAAACAGAATTTCCTCAACCATTGCACATAGGGAAGATGGGAGGGGGTTAGTTGCCAGGAAGGGCCAGTTAGAGTCAAGACAGAGACAGATACAAAAATAGAAATTACCTGTCCATACATATAGGTAGAGGGGGTGAGCAGTAAATTATACTGTAAATGAAAATGTTTAACAGATTCAAGGATCAAACAGGGATAATAAATTGAGGCTGCGGTCACACGGAGCATTAGCCACGCCAGAGAGACGGAAGACAGGCGGATTTTCTGGGCGCGATCTCACCGGCACATCTGGGAAGCGTAGCACTCCCGTGGCTCAACCGAGGCTTCCCGCCGAAGACACGCTGAAAAAAACTAGTACCTCGGAGGTACTGGTTTCCGGAAACCGTGGGGCAAGGGCGGGTGTCTGATTGCGTTTCAGGTGGCATTCGGCACCCGCCCATGTCCCCTCGCAAAAAGCTTCCCCCCAAGTCTCCATGGATGCACACAAGCACCCAATGGAGCATGCGCATACTTCAGTGTACAGGGGGGGGGGGAGTTTGCCCTGGAGGAAGGCGAAGAGGCGACTGCTTGTCCAATCGTCCCCAGGAACCGCTCGGAAGACAGCTCAGAGTCGCCCAGAGCAGTGACCCCCCCCCCCCGGGGGACCTGCCTTTCAGTTTCATTGTCAGGACTCAAGCTCCCTCTTCCCCACCCCTTGGCCACGTCCGTTTCTCCCTTCTCCTCCCACCGAGTGACCTTCTGGGACATGTAGTCCGTTTCAGCCTCTTCTTTGCCTGTGATCGGCACCTCCCCCCTATACACGGGACCTCCATGAGACGTCTGCTCGCACAACCGCGCATTATTTTGCCTCGGGGCTAACAGCCACGCTCCCCCCCCCACATTTTCCTGCCCGTGTGACCGGAGCCTGAGTTTGTTTGGGTACCATGTTTGGGTTCAGTTCTGTGGGGAAAACAGTAAATATGATAAAATTGGAGACTGCTGAATCCTTAATTGTGGAATGCTAGGAGTAATTAATTGAGACCCTGCCATCTGTCTCCTCTTAAGCATGGATGCGACTTTACAGCATCTTCTTCTCTGAAGTGGGGTAAACTTCCTGGGTATCGTCTCAGGAACATCAGAGATGTACAGACTGAAAGAAATTGGAGCAAGGACTAAGCCCTGGGATAGACTGCTATTCAGTTTCTTCTGCTTCTTAATTGACCGATCCATAATTACTTGGAAAGTTCTAGCGCTCAACATGTTACTTAAGAGTCAAATGTCCTGTAGGGGAAAACTTGTAAAAACTTGTACAGCAGACCATCCCTCCAGACTGTGTCATAAGCAGCAGGCAGATCAATGAAATCTGCTGATGTCTTCAGACACTACTGATCCTGTCGTGGAATTAGGGCTGGATTGAGTCTCAGTCCTCCGCTAAAACTCTGCAAAACCTCTGGTACACTACTTTAATATCTATAGCAATTAGCCTATATAGTTGAAACTTTGGTTCTGTTGTGCTCCCAGGAAACTTCAGGCCACTGCTATGTGCTGCGTGTGGCCTTCACTGGACACATTTCCTCATGTGGCTTTTGCCTACTGGGAATGTTTATAATTTGCAGAAGTCACTATCAAATTCTAAATAGAAGAGTATCAAAAACTAGCTTCCTTGATTCTGTGAGTCACCCTGGCTTAACCCAGCTTTCCTTGACTTTCCTGACCCCAGAGATAGAAAGAATGGAACTGACTTAGTTGTGTATGTCAGATGTATGTCCAATGCCCGTCACAGACTTGACAGTTACATTAGCTTCAATGGGTGAAAGAGGGTACTTAATGTCTGATTTTAGTCTTGTTCCTTGTTGTTCTGATCAATCACCCTCAGTTATGGGTCTTGGCAGAATAACCAAGGATATCCTTTATAGAATTACAAGTGCACTATTTATGTATTGGGATTCTGTTAAAATATTCTGTGTTGAATACTGAAATACAAAAGTGTTTTCAAAATGTTTACTGACTTAAAAGTGTGTAATAGAATGAATTGAGTTTTGGTGTGGAACAACTCTCTCTCTCCCTCTTCCCCCCCACCCAATTGGGAAGCCAGCTTCTCTCCCTCCCCAAAATGAACACAGTGGGAATGGGGGTGCATGAAAAGGTTCCTGCACCCCTAATTTCCCCATCAGTTTGGAAGTGCCACCGAGACTGGGGTAAGTGGAGGTGAACTGGTATTTGTTTTTCTATAGGAATTAGGAAGAAAAGGGTGAGTACGCTTTTCTTGTTGGTTCTGTTCTGTTATTTAATAGTTTCAAGAGGGACCAGATGTAGCGGGAATTCTGAGACAGACCACCAGAGAATCAGGCAAGAGAGTCAACAGCTGTTTATTATGCGTGCAGGTACAGCCAAAGCACCCAGGGGCACTTGTGAACAGAGCTGTACCCCGAATGCAGGTGGGACACAAGCTTATATAGTTTTACAGAGTACAGAGAAAAAAATCATTTTTCTTGGCCATTTCTGAGCAGAAAAGATTATCGGAAAACATTGGCAGTGTGCTTTGAGCATCCTGTTCTTTTCAAAACCACAAACATCCTTGGCTGATCACATGTCTAGCTTGTGGGAAAGCCAAAAGTTTCCTGTTATCACCAGGTGCTAAATTTTTTGACTACAGAAAGCAAAGGTTAGCACTTCCCTAGTAACGGGCCCTAGCAACGCCTAATATGGTCATGCAATCTTGTTTTCCTTCTTGCTAAAGCAATGCGTTTATTAATGGCCTTATAATGTTGCAAAATTGCTGTTAGATGCTTCACAGGTGCAGAGGGAGAGTTACAATCATAGCATATATTTATTATTTAATGATTATTTTAATCCTAAAAAATAAGGATCAAGAAGATGTGGGGAAATTGGTGGGAGATGCGGGTCAAAATGTGGCTGCTCAGCAAATAGTTGGAAATTGAGCAGAACAACCGGGGGAAAGGGGAGACCGAGGGCAGAAAAACTGCTTTTGCGGAATCAGTCCTAGTTTGTTGGCTGTAATTTTTGGCTATCCACAACTGCAAAGTTATATTGAGAGAATTTTCAAGTGGAAAACCCCAATCTTTTCTTGTGGGAAATAATTTGATACAATGGAAGTCCACAACCTATGTAGATCTATTTAAAATTAGTTATTGATTCAAATTACCAAAACACTTTCTGTCAAACTATCTTTTGTACTCTATGAAACTTCAATATTGGTTCAGAAGTAGTTACTATGAATAATAATAATTTTTTTAATTGGGTATGAAAAAAATCCAAATCTTGATTTTGGGGTGATCCTGAGTTTAGCTTATATGTATTTCTTTGTATATTGCTAGTAGTAGGCTGTAGTAGGTCTATATTATACATTATGCTTATTTATTATTAATAGTTATAAGTCATTTTTGGATGCTGCATACCAGATTCCTATATGTTTAGAAGGGTTTACATTTTGGCTTTGATGTTTAATAAATTAACCAATATTAGGGGGTATGTTTTATTCAATATACTATGGTCATTGGATAGGAATTTTTAGTTTTAAGATTTCTTGTGTCTGTTTAGAGTTAATAATGAGGAGTTCAGTTATCTCCATTACTGGCTGAAATAGAATATCCAGAACATTGAAGAGAAATTTATATTAAAGGGAATATATAGAAATACCTAGAATTTATGTATTAAATCTGGTTTAATTGTTAAAAAATACATTTGGGGGGGCTAAATTCTAATTTGGACTCTGATTATGTTAGAGTATGGAGTTTAAATGTTATCTGTCCTGATACAAAATGTTCTTAAACAATCAGTCTCAGAGCTGGGAGCTTTCCACTGAGCTTATTTACATTTTTTACCTGTATTTTGAAAAGATAGCTGTTTTCCAGGTGGTTTTTTTTGCATGACTCCGCTTCTGTTAAAAACTGTTAACCTTTTAGCATCAGGTTTCAATTTTGTTTTTCTCAAATACCTTCTGCTGTTGGGTCTTAATTACTCTAGGCCTTATTTATTTATCAAAGTTTGTAAACTTTTCAGGTTCAGGAATGATAACCTCATGTGGAAAATGGGCCCCAGCCACCCCACTACAAATATTTTAACAAAGTTTTCTGATACTAGTGCGAACTTGCAAATACCATAGGAGTATAAGTCATTTTTTCTCTGTGAATTTTAAATGTGAGACAAAGAGTCAACATCTGTGCCAATTTTGCCTACTGCTTATTTACAAAACAGTGCTTTGGTTTCTGATATTTGGGTTATGATAAGTTTAAGGGGGTTTTTTTTGCTTATGTGAATATTAGGGTCCTCCCTAATACAGTAGTTTTTGTATCCTTTGACACTGTGGTTTCAAATATAAAAGGGGGATTCCCCCCACCCCATCTTCTGTGGTACTGGTTTCTGTTCTCTTTACAATTAATAAGCTCTATATAAGATATTAAACTGTATCTTGAATTTTCCTGGCTTCCTGTTTATGTTATTTTATTTTATTGCATTTTCTAAACACTACAGTATCAATCTAAAGGGAAAGGAAAAGGGACACACTAATTAGAAATAAAGAGAGAGAAACAAAAAGGAAAAACATATGACAATGAACTTAGTAACTTGTTACATTAAAATTAAAACCTACTGCATTAACTGGGTTAACTATTACTTTTCATAGCATATAACTCATAGGAAAAGGGACACACTAATTAGAAATAAAGAGAGAGAAACAAAAAGGAAAAACATATGACAATGAACTTAGTAACTTGTTACATTAAAATTAAAACCTACTGCATTAACTGGGTTAACTATTACTTTTCATAGCATATAACTCATAGGAAAAGGGACACACTAATTAGAAATAAAGAGAGAGAAACAAAAAGGAAAAACATATGACAATGAACTTAGTAACTTGTTACATTAAAATTAAAACCTACTGCATTAACTGGGTTAACTATTACTTTTCATAGCATATAACTCATAATATTTAAAAAGCAATATCATTAAGACAAAGGATGCATCATAGTCATCTCCGCTTTGAGTTGATTCAGGATTTTTCTTCTTGCTTCAACTGGAGGGTTGCTTGGATGCTGCTGCTCCCCCGTCAGAATCTGACATCTCTGAAGAATTGGAACTGCTGCTTGAGGTGTCCTCTGAATAGGATGCACTCTCCTCTTCATCTTCTTTTAGATTTTTCACCTTTATATATTTTTTCCGGATTTAAAAGCTGATCCATAATTTTTTTCACTGTTGGAACAGAGTCAATTCTGACTGTTTTATCTTCATATTTAAAGTTCAATGTTTCTGAAAATGTCCATCTGTAGACTATCCCCCTTT
>NW_015166518.1:137049-154121 GCF_001447785.1 Gekko japonicus
CAAGTCCTTGTACAGCTTCCTTCGTTTCCGTATTTCAAAAGGTATGTCTTAAAACTTTGACAACTTCATTTTTAATTTTCAAGGGTTTTCCTGAAGTTGCCTTAAGGACCAACTCTCTGATAGATTTTTTTGTAAAGTTCACATAAACCTTGCCTGGAAGTTTGTTTGTCTTTATAAAATCCGATTAAGTTCGATAAGCCAAGTCCACATCCTTTAATAAATCTTCTTTTTTGTAATCCATTAGAGGTGCCAAGTTGTCAGCCAAAGTCTCTTTCAGGTTCTTATCCTTTTCCTCAGGAATACCTTGGAATCGTAGTACATACATTGATCTTTCTAGTTGAAGCTGTAGTAGTTGTGTTTTGTCAGAAGTCCTTCCTTTTTCTGCTTCATCAACTTTTTTATTAATAGTTTCAGGTTTTTTCTCCACTTTCTTAATCGTTTTCAAATTATTTAATGACCAATGTCTGTCTTTTGGTGTAAAGTCAAAGCTTTTGAATACACAATTTATTGGTGCGTGATCTGTCCATCTACCCCCCCCCCCATTTCAGAGTCGCCTTTTTTTTCCACTAGTTCATTTGATAGCAAGACATAATCCAGTCTAGAATATGAGTCAAATCTGGCTGAATAGCAAGTATAATCTTTTTCTAAAGGATGTGTGAGTCTCCAGCTGTCATTAAGGTGAACATTTTGTAATATGTCGTATTTTTTGTTACCTTTGGTCTTAAATGAGAGATTTAAAATTTGATCTGTCCAATTCGTTGTCTGCTATCAGGTTGAAGTTGCTGCCAATTATTTCTGTGCCTTCTTGAAATGCCTGAAGTGAGCTAAGAATGTCATTTAAGAATTGAGCTTGTCTTTTGTTGGGTGCATATACCAATGCCAATGTCACTGCTTGACCATCCAACTTCCCTTTGATCGCTACATATCTGCCTGATGGATCTGAGATCTTGCCTTTAAAAATAAAGTTAATAGATTTGGCAATTAAAATTGCTACCCTTCTGGACTTTGAGGTGCCAGGTGCCTGACAGATGTGTGAAAACCAAGATGATTTTAGCAGAGGAAATTTTTCATTTTTCAAATCTGTCTCCTGCAACATTATAATATCAGGTTTATCTTTCAGAATGACTGTTTCAATCCTCCTTTGTTTAATTCTCCTTTGTTTAATCCTCTTACATTAAGAATTCTAATTCTATATCTTGCCACCATTGTAAGCTAAAGACTTAAAAAAACACAGGAATTAACACAACTACCACAATACTTTTATCTCTAACTATTCTAATATTTCCTAAGTCTACTTACTATATACTAATTAACTTTTCTTCTACTTCTAACGCTACCTTCTTAAAACAACATTACCTATCTACCCTCTATGTCATACAAGGGCCCCAGTCACACAGGCCGGAAAATGTGGGGAGAAGCATGACTGTTTTCCCTGGAGCAAAGTAACGCACGGCAGCCCGATCACATGTCCCGTGGAGGTCCCATGGGTATGCCCTTAGGTGCCGATCAGACGGCTATCCTGCAGTGCGGCAAAGAAGCGACGCAGCACGATCACACTGGCAATCGCTAGGTGCCGCTTCCATGGCAAACTGGAATTTTTGTCCCTCACCTCAGTGTGCGCACAGTGGCCGTTTGTGCACATCCTGTGGAGACTTAAAAAACAACAACATCTGGTTTGCAACGGGACATGGGGGGGCGCCGGATGCCACGGGATTCCAGCAGAAACGCAATCAGACGCTCACCCTTGCCCCGTGTTTTCTGGAAACTAGTACATCCTATGTGGTGGTTTTTTACTCCGAGTCTTCGGCGACAAGCCATGGGTTAGCCACAGGTGCACTACGCTTCCCAGATGTTGCGGTGTGATCGCGCCTGGAAAATCCGCCTATCATCCATGTCTTCAGCGTGGCAACTTCTCCGTGTGAACGGGGCCCTATTTCAGTTTTCTTTAGTGCTATTATTCTTGTATACCCTTTTCCCCACCCCCAAACAACCCCATACAACCTCAAGTGTCTAATGTCTAGAAGGAAATATTTCACTTTAATTGTTTTCCTTACTGTATTCCAAACTTGTAAAGAGAGCTAAAATTCTCAGAGTCTTCAAAAAGTCATCATCAGGATTCTGGAGGTGACCAGTGAGGAATTAATGTTATGCAAATAGCCTATCGTTGGGAGTTGGGTGTGGTTGGGTGTGGTGTTTGCATGCTATTTAAACAGGGCTCTTGCCCTGGAGTTTTGTCTTGTATCTGCTGAATGACTAATAAAGCTGAGCTGATTACTAGACTTGTGGTCTGCTCATCTGTGGAACCCAGTATTTAACAACTGATATCCTCACAGGTGTGATCCATTTCTATTTTATGTTTGCTTCTTGTAATTTGGCAATAGTTCCTTTCAGTTGTTTTCTCATGTACAAAGCTTCAGGCGGAACGTTGAGGAAAACATCAAATTTTTTCTTCTTGGTATTTCAGTTGTCCTACAGAGCGTGCTTTCACTAGTATTGCTGCACGTACTTTGGTGTCTTCAAAGACCATTAAAACGTCTCTGGAGAATTTTCTGTTAGAGTTAGCAGAGCTTCTCATTCTATATGCTTTGATTATGGTTATCTCTTCAGTTTATGTCTTATTCGTTACTTCTGCCAACCAGGTTTCCATGAATTTTAGAGTCACTTAACCCCCCTAAATTTTTAATTACCTTCTTTGGCTGATCTTTCAAATTGAATAACTTTCGCTTTAAGCAGTTGTATGTCTCTCTGTATCTCCCTGTTCTCTTCCTGTAAGGCGATGATAAATTCGGATTCTGGTTTCTGTGAAGCCTGTATCATTGTTGTTTTGATTTCCTCTAAAGGTTTCATAACAGCAGCCAGGCTGTCAGCCAGAGTTTTGTTCATAAATTGTATTGTCGTTTGCAAGGTTGTTTGCAGTAAGGTAGCTGTTACAGGTTCGTCAGGCTTGGTTCCCTCCGGGAGGGTAATGGGCGTAGCCATGTTGTGAAAGTACCTATCTCCCTCCTCCATACTCTCTGCTCCATTGCTGTGTGCTGGGGAAGTTCCTCCAGCGCCTCTGTTTAGTTGTAAATTGCTCTTTTCCCCCTTTTGAGGATGTCTCATCCTTTCTTGGCAAACAGCACTGAACTTGGACTGCTTTGTTAAATTCTGCCTGGGAAGGGGTGTCCCTCGATGTTTGGTGGGAGGCCCCACATCTTTTGGGGATGACGAGGGAAGGCAACTATGCATCACTGGAGAGTTGGTGGTAGAAGTTGAAGCAGCTGATGTGGTTCTGCTGGGACTCTCAGTGGTGCATGGTCTTTCTACATCCTGTGTCTTTGACAGGGCTCCAGGCACCACAGATAGTGCCACCTTCTCCTGGGGGGTCTTATGTTTCTGTTTAAGGTGTGAGAGCAGTGCTGCAGTGCCCAAATTGCCACAGCCTATTTTTCCAATGTTCACAATCTCTTTACAGAATCTGCAAGTAGCAGAGAACTTGGAAAACATTTTGAAATGCTGCCAGGCAATGGCTGGGATCTTGTGTTTATGCTCAAGGTGTCTGAGCAGTGCTGCAGTGCCCACATTGCCACAGGCTTCTATTTTTCCAGTTTGCACATCCTCTTCACAGACTCTGCAAGTAGCAATGAATTTGGATCGCCCTGTGAAATACAGCCAGGCAATGGATGTCTGTCGACAACGTTTGGTGGGAGGCCCCACATCTTTTGGGGATGATGAGAGAAGGCGACTGAGCTTCACTGGAGAGGGGGTGGTAGAAGGTGAAGCAGCTGAGGTGGTTCTGCTGGGACCCTCAGTGGTGGAAGGTCTTTCTGCATCCTGCATCTCAGACCCGGCTCCAGTCACCACAGATGTTGCCACCTTCTCTCGGGTGATCCCATGTTTGCGCCTAAGGTGTGAGTGCAGTGCTGCAGTGTCCACATTGCCACAGCCTACTCTTTTTCCAAATTTCACATCCTCTTTACAGATAGTGCATGTAGCCTTGAACTTGGACCACTTTGTGAAATACTTCCAGGCAATGGATGTCCGTCGACGTTTGGTGGGAGGCCTCACTTCTGTGGGGGATGATGAGGGAAGGTGACTGAGCGTCCCTGGAGAGGGGGTGGTAGAAGGTGAAGCAGCTGAGGTGGTTCTGCTGGGACCCTCAGTGGTGGAAGGTCTTTCTGCATCCTGCATCTCAGACCCGGCTCCAGTCACCACAGATGTTGCCACCTTCTCCTGGGGCATCCCAGATGTTGCCACCTTCTCCTGGGGCATCCCATGTTTGCGCGTTAGGTGTGAGAGCAGTGATGCAGTGCCCACTCGGCTGCAATCTATTTTTCCAATGTCCACAATCTCTTTACAGAATCTGCAAGTAGCAGAGAACTTGGACCACATTTTGAAATGCTGCCAGACAATGGATGGGATCTTGTGTTTATGCTCAAGGTGTCTGAGCAGTGGTGCAGTGCCCACATTGCCACAGGCTCCTATTTTTCCAGTTTGCACATCCTCTTCACAGACTCTGCAAGTAGCAATGTTCTTGGGCTGCTTTGTGAAATAGATCCAGGCAATGGATGTCTGTCGGCAACGTTTGGTGGGAGGCCCCCCATCTGCAGGGGCTGACGAGGGAAGGCAACGGAGAGTCCCAGCAGAGGTAGTGGTACTATTCAAAGCAGTGCTGCTGGATCTCTTGTTGGTGGAATGTCTTTTGGACATCTGTGTATCTCTCCCTGGTGCTTTCTTCTCCATCGCAGCTGGTGGTGTGGCCTGTGGGGTCTCCAGAAGGGTACTTGTCAAAGGCTGTGGCTCTGGCATATATGCTTGAGCTGATCTTCCAGAGAAGTTGTTCTCCTGCTGATCACATTCCTCAAGCTCTCTACGAGTGGTTTTGCTCTCAGCTATTGTCTCTTGGGACCCTACAGCAGCCATCACCGGTAGAGCTGCCTCTTCTGTGCTCTTCAAGGGCTGTGGATTTGCCTCATACTCTGGGGCAATGGAAAGCAGTGCTCTGGAGGAGGTGTCCTCCTGCTGATCAGAGTCCTCAGCCCTTGCAAGAGCTGTCTCACTCTCAGAGGTTCTCTCCAGGGACCATACAGAAGTAATCACTGGTTGGGGGTCCTCTTCTGTGCTTGTCAAAGTCAGTGGCTCTGTCTCACACTCTGGAGCATTCAGAGATAATGCTTCGGAGCAAGTGACCTCCGGCTGATCAGATTCCTCAGCCTTTATACGAGCTGTCTCACTCTCAGAGATCATTTCCTTTAGCCAGTCATCAGGCAACATTTGGTGGGCCTTCTCCTCAGTCTCACAGTACACCCTGGTGCTGGATGTAGTTCTGAACTGTTCTGATGATGACAGAGGGCCAGGTTCAATTGGTGCATCTCCACTCTCAGATGTTCTCTCCAGGGACCGTACAGAAGTAATCACTGGTAGAGCTGTCTCTTCTGCGCTTGTCAAAGTCAGTGGCTCTGTCTCACACTCTGGTGTAATCAGAGGTGATGTTCTGGAGGAGGTGTCCTCCTGGTTATCAGACTCCTCAGCCTCTAGATGAGCTGTCTCACTCTTAAAGTTCATTTCCTGGGACCACGCATCAGCATGCATTTGGTGGGCCTTCTCCACAATTTCACTGTACCCCTGGGTGCTGGATGTATTTCTGAACTGTTCTGATGAAGACAGAGGAGGTTCGCTTGATGTGTCCCCACTGTACACAGAAGGAGAAGTTGGTGGAGCAGTCTGAGCAGCATCCAAAGTCATTTGTTGAGAGCTGAAGGAAGATGCCGATGCTGCAGGCACTGCCTGGGGGTCAGACTGTAATGCCAACATGATTGAGTTCTGCAATGAAAAAAGATTCAGAGGAACAATTAAAGATACACTGCAAAAAAATCTGTACCCAGAAACCAAAACTGTCTAGAGACTGAAGCAGAAAACAATGGTCTGATTTCTATATTTTAATTTTTATAAATATCAGTAGAAGATTATGTGAGAGCAAATGTAAGACCCAGTGTGTAAGAGAACTCACATCTAGCTGATAGCGGAAAGGGATGTCAAGTCACAACGGAATTAGGGCTCTCCCTCATGGGGTGTTCAAGGCAAGAAATGAACAGAGGTGGTTTGCTATTGCCTGCCTCTGCATAGCAACCCTCAACTTCCTTGGTGGTCTCCCATCCAAGTACTAACCTGGTCTGAGCCTGTGGGAGCCACACATCTGTGTGAAAGAGCCGCATGCAGCTCCTGAGCGGCAGTTTGCCCACCCCTGGACTAGGGCAATGTAAAAAGACTGACCCAGATTAAAATATATATTTATCATGTACATCAGCAGCACACAGGCTGTGAGACACGGTGGGTCAAGCTCCTTGCCTCTGTTTTAAACAGCATCTGTGCTGAAAGCACTTTAGGATTAATTTTCAGTGCTAAGAGACTGCAGCAAGACGGTGGACTGAAGGCTGCTATGTCACTGTGTCAGCCTTTATTTATTTGTTTGTTTCAAATTATAGCCCACCCTCCCCACATTGTAGGCTCAGGGCGGGCACCAACATATATGTATATGCAATTAAGGCAGATTTACGCATTTAAAAACATATTACAATAATCAGGGGTCATTTAGTAGAAAAAGAGGTGCAGGAGTTCATTAGCATAACTAATTAGCATAACTTATTTGCATACGCCACACCCCCTAGCATCAGATAGGAAGGCAGTTTAAACTCCCTTCCCTTCCATGGCTTGCCTGAGTGTCCCGTGGCTGCAGGGCACCTGGGCAAGTCAGCACCTTAGATGGAAGGGGAGGCAGTTTAAACCTCCTCCCCTTCCATGGCTTGCTCGTGCACCTCGCAGCTGTGGGACACGCAGGCAAGCCGGCTCCTTAGATGGGCTGCTGGGACCAGGGGGTGGGGCTTGGTCATGTGCCCGCCCCCAGGCTCCTCACTCCCGGAGCGCCACTCCTTTGCGCTCTGGCTCCAACTGAACTCTGACAATAATCAATTTAAAATCCATAAATCATCATCATCCTTATTTCATTAAGAATACCAGCATGAAAGCAACAACGTGCCTCAACAGCAGATAGTGTGGTTCCATTCTGGCTTCCAGGATCTGTGGTTACTGGGGGGGTAGGCCTAATCAAATGGATGTCCACTGCCTCAACTAAAGGCCTGATGGAAGAGCTCTGTTTTTGTAGCTCATTCCACCAAGCAGGGGCCTGGGCTGAAAAAGCTCCGGCCCTAGTTGAGCAACATACAAAAATATATATCATTGTGTACAATAAATATATGTTTATGGTAAAACAATTTTATACCATAAACATATATTTATTGTACACAGTGATATATATTTTTGTATGTCTTCCTAACATTGTGACCCTCAGTTTTTGTATTTGTCTAGTTGAGGCAAGTCAAACATCCCTTGGGCCAGGGACCACCAGGAGGTGCTGACTGGCAGACTGTAAAGCTCTCCAGGGTTCATAGGGGGAGTGGCAGTCTTGCCGTATAGGGCTTTAAAGATAAGCACCTTGAAACTGATCTGGAATTCAATAGGCAGCCAGTGCAGGTCACGCAGCAGGGGGCAGATATATGCCCACACAGGTAGCAACATCAATATCCATGCCGCTGTGTTCTGCACTAGCTGCAATTTCTGGAGCAGAATCAAGGGAAGCCCTATATAGAGAGAATTACAATAATTCAGAAAAGCAGGTTGCTTACCAGTAACTGGTGATCTTCGAGTGGTCGTCTGTGCATTCACACCCATGGGATCTAGTGCGCACGTGCTGGATCGATCGGTGCTGTAGCAAGCTCTTTTTTAATGGATTTTTGCGCCCAGTCCCTCCGGGCATGGGCAGGAACCCCACCGCACTTGCCCGGAGGGGTGGGCGCAGACATCCCGCCAGTTCCTTCAAAGTACCGCCGCAAATCAACCCCTATTCAAAAATGTAGACGCTGACAGCAGCAAGGAAGGAGGGCGGGTGGTGTGAATGCACAGATGACCACTCGAAGATCACCAATTACTGGTAAGCAACCTGCTTATCTTTGACGTGGTCTCTGTGCTTTACACCCATGGGAGATTAGCGAGCAGTGGCCTACCTGGAGGTGGGTGCTGGCAGGTCTTTAACTGCGTAGCCGAAGAAAGAATGTGATGTCCCATGTTGGTACTGGTGTTCGTATGGACGTCTAGGGCATAGTGCCTGATGAAGGTGTTAGGCATTGCCCAGGCAGCGGCTTTGCAAATGTCCTGCAGTGGCACTCCCTGGAGGAAGGCAGTGGAAGTCGCGACAGCCCTGGTGGAATGAGTCCTTATAGGGCCAGGCAATGGCTGCTTGGCGAGTAGGTAACAGAGTTGGATTAGACCTACAATCCACTTTGACAGGCGCTGTGCCGTGATGCGACTGCCTAGCCGTGCTGAAGCGTATGAGACGAATAGTGTGGGTCTCGTCTAGTTGGATGCGTTCTTTGCAGATAGAACAAGAGAGCCCACTTGACATCTAGAGTGTGCAGTAATCTGTCCTCCGCTGACATAGGGTTTGGAAAGAAGTCTGGGAGGAAGACCTTAGCCTGCAGGTGGAACTTTGACACCACCTTTGGCAGGAAGGAAATGTCCGGCACTAAGCATACTCCATCTGGCAAAAACGACAGGTAGGGTGTGTTGTGGCAGAAAGCCAGTATCTCTCCCACTTGCCTAGCCGAGGTGATGGCAACTAAGAAGGCCATTTTCCAAGCCAGGAGTCTGAGTTCGCAAGTTGCGAGTGGCACGAAGGGCTTCCTCGTCAACTGGCGTAGAACGAGAGGAAGGTCCCATGGAGTAATTGGAGTCCTGAAAGGAGGGTAAAGGTGAAGCAAACCTTTTAAAAACCGTTTCGAAATCAGATGTGAAAACAAAGTACATCCTTCAACTGGAGCATGGTAGGCCTAAAGGGCGGCCAAATAAACTTTCAACGAAGAGTGGGAAAGTCCCGAGTCAGCTAGGTAGAGGAGGAAACGAAAAACCATTTTGAGGCCAGCTGAGGTGGCTCGAGTGGCGTCATCGCCCAGAAAGGAGCAGAATTTTCTCAATTTGTAGTTATAAGACTTCCGCGTAGTGGGTTTCCTTGAATTCAGGAGGACGTCAACTACATGGGAGGAGAAGCCCGTGATGTTACCTGCCAAGCCGTAAGTTTCAGCTGAGGTATGTTGTGGTGAAAAACGGGGGAATCTGAGAGCAGAAGGAGGTTTGGGGCCGGGGGGAACTGATGGTATATCCCCCGGGAAAGCTCGAGGACCGTTGAAAACCAAGGCTGTCTTGGCCACCATGGCGTTACCAGGATGCAGTCCGCGGCTTCCTTGAGAATCTTGCAGACCACTCTAAGAAGCAGAGGTAAGGGGGGGGGATAGGTAAAGGAGTCCTGATGACCAAGGGTAAAGGAGGCTGTCTCCCAGAGATTGTGGGTCTTAGCCTCCTCGACTGCAGAACAGATGACATTTTTTGTTGATTCTGGTTGCAAAGACATCGACTAGGGGAGTCCCCCACTTGCGGAAGAGTGGGAGGAGGTATTTTGGGTTCATCCCCCATTCGTGTAGGCTGAGTCTGGCTCGACTTAGATGTGGCCCGGGATGTGAGTGGCCACGATTAATACATCGTTGTTGATGCACAACTCCCACAGTTGGATGGCCAGGCTGCATAGGCGTTGGGACACTGTGCCCCCCTGCCTGTTGATATACGACAGCGCTGTGGTATTGTCCGTCAGGACCGTGACACATTTTCCCTTGAGTAAGGGAAGGAAGGAAGTGATGGCGTGCCATATGGCTAGGAGTTCGAGGAAGTTTATGTGTTTGCTCCTCTCTGGGCATCCCTTTTGTCTCCTACCGACAGTCCCATGGAGTGTGCACCCCATCCAGTCAAGGAAGCATCGGTAGTTATCGTGATCTCTGGTAACAGAGGGTGGAAGGGCCCTCCCTGAAGGATATTGGCAGGGAGAGTCCACCAAATTAAAGAGTCCCGTATGCTGGGAGGAGGGGAGAGGACGACAGTATGTGCGTTTCTTGACAGGTCGTAGTGACGAATGAACCACAGTTGTAAGGGTCTCATTTTGAGCCTTGCAAAGATGAGGACGGACGTGGTTGCCGTCATTAGACCTAACAGACTCTGAATGTCGAAGACGGTGACGGAAGGGTGGGTGTGGACGATGGTGGCCAGTGAAATAATATCTGATGCTCTGTTTTTGGACAAGTAAGCCATGCATGTGTGAGAATTCAGGATTGCGCCGATATACTGTATGCGCTGGACTGCAGACAAGTTTTTGCATGTTGATGCGAAGGCCTAGATTCTCTAATAGTGTCAGAGTTTCTGCGACATTTGAGGTTAGGGCGGTTTTGGAAGGTGCCACCAGGAGCCAATCGTCTATGTAGGGGTAGATCGCGATACCCTGAAGATGGAGAAAAGCCGCAACCACAATCATGGTCTTGGTAAAGACTCGTGGGGCACTGGAGAGGCCGAATGGGAGGGCCGTATACTGGAAGTGCCTGTGGCCAATAGCAAAGCGTAGGTATTGGCGGTGGAAGGGGTGGATAGTGATGTGGAAATAGGCATCTTGGAGGTCGAGGGTGGCCATCCAGACGTGTCTGCAGAGTAGTGGCATGATCTGTGGAAGCGACACCATATGGAAACAGTGGTAAATGACGAAACAGTTCAGCTCCCTGAGATCTAATATGGGTCGAACGCCTCCATCTCTCTTCGGGACTGTGAAGTAACGGGTGTAGAATCCCGTCCCGTAGAGGTGTGATGGTACATGCTCGATGGCTCCCTTCTGCAGAAGGATGGATACCTCTTCGAGAAGAGGCGGGGAAGGGTACGTGGAGACGACGACTGTGGTGTTGGGGTTCTGGATAAATTCGATTTTGTAACCTTGGGTCAAGATGGCAAGGACCCACTCGTCCAAGGTGATGTGATGCCAGGTCTGAAGAAAAGGTGACAGACGGGTAATTGCTGACTCGGTGACAGGGAAGTAAAAAACCCTGCTTGGAGGGTTTTGACTGTTTGGTACGAGAAGCCTGTTAGCCTGAACCGAATTTTGGCTTTTGGAAGGCGGGTTTCTGGCCTCCAGAAGATGTTCTTGGCCTCCAACGTGTGTCAGGAGACTGATGACTGGGGGTGCACCTTTGCCAGGACCGGGACCAGGTGCGAGGGTGATACTGTTGCATTCCAGAGGATGATACCCCTAGAGCCCAGGATGCCTTTATACTTTTGTCGAGCTCTTGCAGAGCAGAGTCGGTGGTGGCATTAAATAATCCCAGGCCATCGAAGGGTAGGTCTTCGATGTAAGACCTGGTGTCTACTGGGAGGTTGGTGTTACTAAGCCAGGAGTGCTTCCTGAGAGCTATTGCAGAGGCCATTTGTCTAGAAGATGCCTCGAGGACATGCTTGGTGGTGTTGAGTTGTTGTTTTGCCAACACCCATGCCCTCTTTCTGTATGACTCTGGCCGCTTGCAGTTTGTCATCCAGTAGGTGACTAAGGAGTTCTGAAAACTGTTCCCAAAGTGTGTATTGGTAGCGATTCATACAAGCCAGGTAGTTGGCGGCTTTGACTGCCAACACTCCCGTGGAATAAAACCGTCTGCCAAAAGCATCTAATTTCTTTCCTTCCTTTTCAGAAGGTGCGGAATGCATCTTCTGGGATTTGGAGGATGATGTAATGACTGTTGAGTTTGGTTGAGGATGAGAGAAGAGAAATTCTGCATCCGTGTCCTGTACTCTGTACATGTGGTCCAGCTTTCGTGTGGACACAGGGGCCGATGAAGGCTTAGACCATGGTGATTTTGCTGCTTGGAGCAGAACTGAAGACATAGGTAATGCGAGGGCTGAAGAGACATCAAGCTGAACGATATCGTAGACTGAGTCGGTCGCTTGATGCTGTTGTTGGATGACCAAGAGACCTAAGGAATATGCCATTCGTTTAACCAGATCCGTATAAGACGTAAGGTTGTCTGAAGGAAATATGGGTAAGTCCTCAGCAACATCCTGGTTAGGAGACCTATGGTCAGGAGAAGTGTGAACTTCAGAAGCCTCCGTATCAGAAGCCTCTTCCACAAAGTCAGAGGAGTCTTGTTGGTGTATCTGCACCAACGTGTCCTGAGGGCAAGTTACTGGTTTAGGTTGGAGGACAGGAACGACCAGGTTTGGATTGACAGGAGGGTTGAGTGGACGACTTGGTGCCATATTATGGTGTGACAGATCGACCACAGGAGGACGTGACAGAGAAGCCAAAGGTCTTGATCTATGCGGGGACCTTGACCGATGTACAGATTGGGTGGAATAACGATCCCAATCAGAATAATCCGCGGGCGTTAACCACGGCAAGGATGGTGGATAGGCCCTGTAGAGGTACCTCAACTGTCGTTGATCCCACAACATCAATGGTGGTGGGGGCAGAAAGACTCTCGGGGAGCAACTTCTGGACCATGGACGTCTGGGAGACAGAGCAGTGGCTTGTCTGTGTGACATGTCTCTGTAATCTCGAGTGTCGATATCGACAGTTTGAGCACGGAGACAAGGAGGGTGACATTGCGTGGCATACGAGGTGTATCGGTGCCGAGGCAACTTGACATCGGGAGCTTCCGAAACCATTGATGCTGACGACGGAGAAGGAGACGGAGAATGCTCTGCATCCATTTGATGGCTTATGAGCTCTACCGTTTTGATGTCAGAGTAAGGATGCTCCGTTTGTTAGATTCCAAGAGCTGGGGAGGTTTTTTAAAGCTAACAGCGATCCGATCAGACCGACGGAGAAACAGGTCTTTCCAACGCGGCGGTAAGAAAGGAACTGGCAGGATGTCCGTGCCCACCCCTCTGGGCATGTGCGGTGGGGTTCTTGCGCATGCCCAGAGGGGCTGGGCGCAAAAATCCGTTAAGAAAGAGCTTGCTACAGCACCGATCGATCCAGCGTGTGCGCACTAGATCCCATGGATGTGAAGCACAGAGACCACGTCGAAAATCTAGGTATTAACAAGATCACCAGAGAATCATATATAAAGTGAGTGGTAAAATAAAGCTCAGCAGGCTTTAAGCCTAAGTAGTCTGTTGTCTCCCCCAAAAAATAATAAAAAGAACAAGAAACTCCACCCATTTAACAACTCTCCAAAACGGAAGACATCCAAACAACCCCAACTGAAGGGCACAATACCCTTCTGATACATAGCACTTTTCACCAAGAGCCCCATTGAATTGTAAGGCTCTGTTCACCCATGTCTCCAAGGATTTCACCTTGAAACTGAGGGCAGCCAGGAAAAGGTTCCTTCAGTCAGGCATAGCTAAGCTTTAAAACAGGCTTTCATTAGGCCACACCTCCAAGCTTCTGATGCGAACCCACAGAAGGCAGAGAGGGGGGAGGTTTCAGCCTCTGCCAAGCTGCACCTCCAGGCTGTCGGATTGGAGAGAAGCTAGGGAGGGGAAGGGATTCCTTCAGGCAAGCAGACTGCAGCCAAAGCCTTAGAAAAGAACCCTTCTGAATCAGAGGCTCCGTTAGCCAACACTTCCAGCTCTATCAAATCATACCTCCAGGGGAAATGGGTGACAGAAAGAGCAGGCAGCTCTGTTGTGTGAACCCCGAGGTGGTTAAGGCACAGAGAATGGCCATTGAACAGCACCATTCTAAAGCGACAGTTGGACCAATCCTCATTCTTTAAATTTATTTTATTGGATTTGTATCCCACCCTCGCTGTATAGCAGGCTCAGGGCGGGTTCCATCAATTTCCTAGGGTTGCCAAGTCTAATTTACCTTATAGCGGGGGAGTCCCGGGCCCCGTCCTGGAGGTCTTCAGCACACGCGCTACATCATCGCATCAGGCACGTTGGGGGTGGGACCACTATGATTCGAGGGAAAACCATAGAGTTTTCCCTCAAATCATAGAGCATTCCCCCGCAACGTGCCTGGTGTGATGACATCACCTCCTTGAAAAGGATCTGGTACTCAATAGACAGCCTATTCTTTTTTTTTTTGTCACAAATTTTTTTTATTCAGGATATGTTAACATTTTCAATATTATATATCATTTTCATATACATCCTTTCTTTTCCCCTCCCCCCCAATCTTGGCTTCCCGCAATGCTTAAACCCTTCAAAAAAAATTTCTATATCTTCGTAGTTAAAAACACTATGTTCCTTAATAGTATACTGTCTTAGGTAACCTTATAGTACTATTTTCTACCTTTAACAACTCTCTCAATCCTTAATAACTCTCAAAGCAAAGTAAATTATTTTTCACATCCCAATTGTTCTCCAAATAGTCCTTAAAATCATTCCATTCTTCAAAAAATTCTTCATCCTCTTTGTTATTCAATTTATAGGCAGCCTATTCTTCACTGGAATGAGTACTGATGACAAACCCCCTCACCCACACTTTTGATAGAAATATGTCTCCTCAGCTTCGAGAATGAGGTGAGGAAAAAACAGAGACATGCAGTAGAGATCCTCTCTTTGTAGCGGCATGGAGAGAAGTGAGGGAGTAACGCCCCTTTTCCTGATCATGTGATCATTTTGGTGTGAAAGTGCCGGAGGGAGGAGGGGCTCTCCTAGCCTACTAGAAAGCTTTGGAAATCCTTTCCGCACCTGGCCTGCACACTCACAGTCTCAATGTGGGACCACATAGAAACCATGATGATGAACTCATATAATGGTGGCCTACCTGGATAGGCCAGGCTAGCCCAATCGCGTCAGATCTCAGAAGCTAAACAGGTCGGCCCTGATTAGTATTTGGATGGGAAACCTCCAAGGAATACCAGGATCGTGATGCAGAGGCAGGCAATGACAAATCACCTCTATATCCCTGTGGTCCCTAAACCTGGCAAATTTTTGACTTATTTGGTGAATGTAGCTGCTAAGATATTAACTGCTATTCTTGTTAACAGACTCCAAAAAGTTGTTACAATGTTAGTACACGTAGATCGGGTAGGATTTATATGAGCTAAACAAGGCTCTGATAATCTTAGGCTAATTTGATTGCTTTAAATAGGAGATCTGATCTAGTTCCTATTCTCTCACTTGATGCTGAAAAAGTGGTTGGCAAAATATACTGGAAGTTTATCTTTGCTACACTGACAACATTCAGTTTTCCTCATGAATTTCTTAACTGGATTAAAGTTTTTTATTCATCTCCCAGATCAGGGAGCTAATGGCATATTTTCCATGTCATTCCCTCTTCAGAGGGGTACTAAGAGTTGCCCTCTTCTTATTATTATTTTTGTACTATGTCTTGAACCTCTGGCTGTGCAACTAGACAAAATAATAATATTCATGGCTTTGTACATAACCCCTTGGAATGTAAAATTATGCAGATGGCCTTTTATTATTTACTAGCGTGATACCCATGCTTCACTATGGTATTTAAGTTCCATAAATCCAGTTATAATACTGATGATGTAAAGTTTGAAATGTAACATTTGTTGTAGGAATTCTAATGGAGAAGATTGTAGTGTAAAAAATGAAGTGAGACTTATGTACTTCTACACACCCCCACCCCCACCCCCACTGAAGGACCTCTCTGTAGAGTGAATGGGAAAAGGAACACCACACTGGCTCACTCTCGCTTTGCATTTGACTTACAGTTAGCTGGCTTGCACATGCTTTGTGTTCCAAAGAGGAGAGTCGGGATTCAGCTACCTGAAGCTGCTCATTTGTTTGGTCTACTGAGGTCCTTAACTGGGCCACCTCAGAAAGCAGAGACTCTTGCCCAGCTTGTAAGCGCAGTAGAATCCTTCCAATGTCTGTTCTTGGATTTCCTAGTGGTTGTTCTCCATGTATAGATTCTTCAGGTACTTCTAGTGGAGACTGTCCAGTATCCTCCAGGCTAGCGGATGATTGTGTAACCTCCATGGTTGGAGGAACTTCACACACTCCTTCCTGGACTCTCTTCTTAAGGTTCGCCAACATGTCAGAATTGCAGTCAAAATGAGTCCTGATTTCTTTAGGTTTGTAATCTCAGTTGTTGATTGCTGGGCTGGATGGCACAGGAAAGAAGCTGCAAGAAGGCATAGACTTGTGAATACTCGCTGTCACGTCAACAACATCACAGCCAAGAGTCATCCCCCACTTTCAACACACACAATGACAAAGCAAAACCAAAACCACAAGCCAGACATCCCTCCCCCCTTTTACATACATGGCTTTGCATCCAGAGCAAGAGACACTGCAGATCCTTTAATATGGAGTTGTGGCTTCCCTTTCCCCCAGGGCAAAAAACAAAAGTTGAGAAGGAAGGAAGACCCAGGCTAGCCTGATCTCATCAGATCTCAGGAGCTAGGCAGGATTGGCCCTTGTTAGTGATTGGATGGGAGACCTTCAAGGAATTCCAAGGCTGCTATGTGTAACCAGGCAATGCCAAAACCCACCTCTCAATATCTCTTGCCTTGAAAACCCTGTGAGGTCGCTGTAAGTCGACTGTGACTTGATGACGCTTTACACGCACAAGTCCTCACTTGATGAGAGAGGGGGATACATTTTTGACTGACAGGGTGAAAAATATTTTTTAGGCATGACTAGGGCTATTTTTGGGCAACTGAGTTGGCAACGCCCAGCAGAAACTCATTAGCATAATAGCCCACACCCAACAGCAGAAACTCATTAGGACTGGCTACATTAGGGGTGTGTGGCCTAACAGGCAAAGGAGTTCCTGCTCCAAAAAAAGCCCTGGGTTTTGACAACAAACAAGGTAAACAGAATAAGAAGCAAAAGGTGGGTGTGGCTGGATGACCCCACTTCTGGTAACATGGGGGTGCAGCCTAATATGCTAACGAGCTGTGCTGTCAGGGGTGTGGCCTAATATGCTAATGAGTTCCTGCTGTTGGGTGTGGCCTATTATGCTAATGAGCTCCTGCTGGGCTTTTTCTGCAAAAAATGCCCTGAGCATGACAATAAATGTTGTGAGAGTAGGAAAAAAGTAGAGGAAAAGTGGTGGTGGCTACAAGAATGGACGGCTTCAAAAGGGAATTAGATAAGCATATGGAGCAGAGGTCCATCAGTGGATATTAGCCACAAGGTGTAGCTAGGGGCTCTGGGGCAAGTGATGCTCTGTCTTCTTGGTGCTTGGGGGGGGGGTCAACAGTGGGAGGGCTTCTAATGTCCTGGCCCCACTGGTGGACCTCCTGATGGCA
>NW_015166518.1:154826-176666 GCF_001447785.1 Gekko japonicus
CCCCAAGGACCAAGAAGACAGAGCATCACTTGCCCCAGAGCCCCTAGCTATACCTTGTGGCTAATAGCCACTGATGGACCTCTGCTCCATATGCTTATCTAATTCCCTTTTGAAGCTGTCCATGCTTGTAGCCGCCACCACTTCCTGTGGCAGTGAATTCCATGTGTTAATCACTCTTTGGGTGAAGAAGTACTTCCTTTTATCCGTTCTAACCCGACCGCTCTGCAGTTTCATGGAGTGCCCACGAGTTCTTGTATTGTGAGAAAGGGAGAAAAGTACCTCTTTCTCTACCTGCTCTTTCCCATGCATAATCTTATAAACCTCGATCATGTCACCCCTCAGTCGTCTTTTCTCCAAGCTAAAGAGCCCTAAGCACTTTAACCTTTCCTCATAGGGAATATCTTCCCAGCATGCATCCAAACAACAGTCACAAATGAACCAAAGTTAATACCTGAAAACATTAATGATGTTAGAATCATAAATGGCACTTAACATATGCACCATGGAAGTGCTAAGTGCACCTTATTAAGTTAAGCCTGTTAGTCAGTGGCAGAGTACAAAGTGTTCATAAACTGTGCGTATAACATTACTGCGATAGTAAATTCCATTTTAATCAAGGGGTTTAACTCCCTGGCTCATAGCCTTTACAGTGCAATGCTTTTCTCTTTGGCAATGGACCTGGAGACCTAAAGGAGTCAGGTGTGTGTGTGTGTGTGTGTATGTGGGTCCTTACACTCCCCTCCTCTCAAGCCAGCCAGCCTCCTTTCATCTTGGGCACTGCTGCTTGGGGTGGAAAGTAGCTGGCTGCGGGGGCCGGCGGAGGGGGGATGTCTTCCCACCAGGCTTCCCACCCACTTTAAAATTTGTCTGGTGGTTGCAGTGATGTACTAAAACAAATGCTCTGAATGCCCACTGGGAACCATGGGAGCTGCCAGAAGGCTGATTGAATGTTATGGGAGCCCCAGATGCCAACTGACTTGAATGGACTCCATTTGAGATACGTTGAAATCCTGTAAGGGTGCTGCCATGCCCCAGGGGGGGTCTCCACCTTCTGCCGCCGCCACCCTGGACTTCGGTCCCTTGAGAAGGCCCAGGGTACCTTCCCAAGCCCCTTCAAATTGCCCCTTTGTAGCCGAGAAACATGAGTGTGATGGCCAAGGTAGAGAAACAGTGAAACAGGAAGGGTTTCTTTTTACAGTACTGGGCATGGGAAAAACAAGACAAGATGCTTTAACATACATAACAGTGTTTAAAAGGAAAAATAAACAGAATCTAACACAGCTACCTATTATTATTCCTAACTGGTTACTACTTCCAGGCCCACAGCCTGCTGCCTGCCTTACACTCATGCTGAGCCAAGTGGGGGATTTTTTCCTCTCACCAGACCAGCCTGTCCCCGCGGGAGACCAGGCCGCAGAGAGAGATGAAAGACCCCCATTTTCCACATTTAACAGCGAAGACCGCATCTCCTCACAGAATGCAACAGTCTCTTCACAGAATCTCTGTACTCTGATTGGCTATAGCCCGTTGCTAAGCCTTATGGGGATTGTAGGCTGTCTGCTTTCACTGCCATGCAGGTCTCTCCTAGAGTTTAGGCCTCTAGGCCCTGCGTCCGTCCTGCACAGATCATGACAGGTGCGAATAAAATTAGGAACAGATCAGGGAAAACAAAGGAATGACGACCCAAACATGGTCCCTGAAAGCAGAATGAAGCTGCAACCTTCTTTCCTGGGAGCAAGGCTCTTTCCATAAAGTGGGATTTTCTTTGCTTCCCTCAACCCATCCATCTGTTTAAGGCTCCTTCCAAAGGACAACCTAGCAAATAATCTGAGGTCTTCTCATCCCTTACCTCTGAGTAAACTTCACCCAGGCCTCCACAAATCTGTGGGCGCAAATCATTCTGTCCTCATCTGGGACCACAAAATCTCGACAAGTTCCTTCAAAACTGAAGAGAAATGCCTCCACATCACCCCCTTTTTGATAACACGGAAATTGCTTTTGTTCCACTGTGCTGCCCCCAGTCAGCGTTATTTGTAGTTTTGTAAAACTGCGCTGTATCTTTAAGACTTGTTGCACCTGGGAATTGGAGTCCACAGTTAGGGGTCCCAGAAGCTTCCCTCTGACTGGCTCATTAAGAGCAATTTCCTGAGCTCAGAGGCGCAAAGATAGGAGTTTTATGGTTCTTTTCCGTTTCTTTGTTCATCAACCCTTACTGCAAAGGAGAGGGGAAGCCCATCTCTTTCTCATCGCGGCTATTGAACTAACCTAGATCACAAGATGTAACTTCCCACCCAGCTATTGTGAGTAATGATCTTCTGAATGCGTGTGAAGTTGAATAAAGATGATTTAAGCTCTCTCAGTAGTCTTGGTTGACTCACACCTAGAGGCGTTGGGTTAGCACAGCTCACACTGACAGGACAGTGAGAAAGAGATTCCACTGAGGTACTTTCTACACTTCTCTGTGGAAGCGGCAGTTCTTCCCTTAACTGTGCTTCCTTCATCTTCATTGTATACAGTTCATTTTTTGTGTTCCCTGTCAGCTTCCCTCTCTTGCTGTTCCATTTTAGCTGACTCTTTTTCGACCTTTTTTTCCTGAGCAGATCTGCTGATTGCTCTCCGAATCCTCTAAGACTGGAATGAGAGCCCCTGGGAATAGAATCTGTTCTCTAGGGCAGGGATGAGAGCTTGCTGGGGGTGGGGGTGAATGGGAGAGTCCCCGGAAACAGAGTGAGTGCTGTGGCACTGGAATGATTTCCAGGGACCACCATTCCACTTGGGGATGGGGCTGTCATCCCAGTCGTAAAGCACTTATTCTATTCCCAATGTCTGCCATTCCACACTTGGGGGAGGGGGGGGTTTCCCCACACTTGAGGCAAAAAAAAGAAGTATTTTTTTCCATACAGCTTTTTTAGGTTGCTTTGTAAAAAAGTTTCTAGCCCTTACGAATGCAACAATGCATGAATGCATTCATGTGCACAAAAGCTGCTGAAATCTCTGATGACAGAGAGTTGGTCCAACTACACTCCCAGAAACTAGGATGTCCCCCCCATTGCCCTCCATTGTTTCTTGCTTTTCACCATGACTAGCAAATTCATTCCACATTACGCAAAATAAGAGACATATGATGATGCATATGAGTCATATGATGATGCATAAGAGACATATGATGATGCATATTAATGTAGGCTTACTCACACAACAATATGTTCGTGGTGAAGAAGCCAGATCACCTTATTTTGCAAAAGCAATGGGATTTGGTCTTAAAAGTCACACCTCCTCTCTCCCAGAATTAAACTTTGTTGGTCATAAAGGTGCCACTGGACTCAAGCTTCGTTCTACATCTAAAATATTTGTCTTACAACAGTGGAAAGATAAAAGCCCACTTCCAGTGCATCAGTAAACTGAGGGCCTTAGCACTCTATCAATATTTAAATGCATGGCATTCAGAAGGCAATTGCATATGGACTTATTTTTAGATATTTGGAAATGGTTCATTGAAACCTGTGTGTACATTTGCCACCATTGTTGTTATATTATCTTTACGTGTATCTTTCTTCCTTTAAAAAAAAAAAATCTTAGTTTCTGTATTTTAACGTTCTTTCCCCCTTCTTTTTCCTTGTTTTTTAAAGAAAGAAGAACCTCCAAAAAAAAAAAAGCTGATTCATGCAATGTTTAAAAAAAACAAACCAACCCACAGAGTAGTTTGTAACCAATCTTGGATAAGTTAATTTTAAAAACCCACAGACTTATCTTTAGATGGTTCTCTGAAACCTATGTGTACATCTGCCACCGTTGTTGTTATATTGTCTTTATGTGTATCTTCCTTTTCCAAAAAATCTTATTCAGTTGCTATATTTTAAGGGTTTTTACCATCTTCTTTTCCCCTTGTTTTTTAGAAGAAAGAAGAAAACAAACCTGAAAAAAGAAGCTGATTCATCTAATGTTTAAAAAAACCCCGCTGAGCAGTTTGTGACCAGTCTTGGATAAGCTAATTTTAAAAACCCACTGTTAAATAGTGGGTTCCAAGCATTGAGGACATGCTGAACAAGTCATGTTTATTGCAGAACACACACAAGACAAGACCTGGCCAGCAAGGGCCAACTATAGACACCCACCCCAGACACACCCACCCCAGACACACCCACAGTCCTTCTGGAGGGTCTGAATCTCCTGTCAAAGTTTCTATTAGTAGACTAAAAGGTGGACTAGGATCCTTGGCCCCTATTGTGTTAGGAGTCAAGCTAGGGGGCTCAGGACGTAGACCTCTAGTGGCGGTCCACGGACACAACACCCATAATCAGATCAATTGCAAAGTAAGAGCTACCAGCCTTATTCAGTGCTCTCCACCCTTCCTAAATCACCAACCATTTAGTAACTTTTTGCAAACAGAAGCAGAAAAAGCATTATTCTAAATGGCCTACAGCAGGAAGTTGGCTGCCTAACCAGAGCAGTAGTTTTAGGGGTAACTTGTAAGCATAACAGCTAGATCTAAGTCAAGTAGCAACCTGAGAGACCAACAAAATTTTCAGAGTATAAGCTCTGGAGAGTCAAAGCTCGAATCTGGCATTTGTACAGCAGCCAAATAGGGCTACCCACCTGAATCTATCTCCTTGTCAGTACAAGAGCGCTCTTGTGAGGATGTGACAGAATAAAAGAAGAGAGGCCCTGTTTTAAAACACCCATTAAACTTACAGACGGTGCCATCTTAAACAGGAGAACACCATGCCAAGCCTGTTGAAGGCAATGAGTAGACAGTCCCTGCTTAGGAAGACAGGACACTTGATGACCTTGGCTGGTCACTCTCTGCATCTTAACCTATCCTAGAGTGTTACTCCGTGGAGAAAGGTTGGGATAAAAAAAGTGCTAGACAAGACGTGAGTTGAGCACCTTTGCACATTCTAATGGTGGACTGGGGGACATTTCTACATAGATCCAGCGTCTGTTTCCTCCCCAATAAGAATTATATCTCTTTTCTGCTACTGTGGTTTTTAGATAATGCACCCATAAGAGAGCCTAGTACTCCTGCTGCTTACACCACTGTAAAGCTCCGTCATTGCTGTGGCCTTCTTAGCTGGACCACAGGATCTCTCAGAGGAGCAAAGTCTACAGACAGCCGGCAAGAAGAGCTATTTCTGATGAAAGCACATTGACTTGTTCCCCTACCTTGTCCTCTTAGAAAGCTTCCTCCAGAGGAATCGCCTCGTGGCACTCGCGCTCCTCGGATGTGTCACAGATCCCATAGATGAGGATTTGGTCCTCCTCACAGAAGAGTTCTGGGGGGCTCCTGGTGTTACTTGCGGAGTCTTCCCTTTCCTTCCTCTCCCTTTGTTTCTGGTTCCTTTCCCCCCTGACAGCTAAGTTTTCTTGGCAATTCCTCCAACATTTGCAGCTGCCCCAAAGCAGGCAGGGTAGAAATTGTGCCCACACTGGTCACTGGATCCTTGAAATACTCCAGGTAGGAGGGGCAACTGGCTCCATCATACAGTTCCTGACAAGTCCCCGCCTGCAACCACAGCTACCTCAATGTAATGAAGACATGGTTAAGTTTCGTTTTCTTTTGAAGCAGTGTTTTCTTTTGAAGCAGCGGCAGCAGGGCGTGTCCCTTCCTGGAAACTCCGCTCTGCAAATCAACAGTATGTCAGTGGTTACATAGTACTGATTTAGACAGATGGGGGGAAACGGCAAATTTCTTTGATGGGTCGGGTATCAATGGTTAAAATGAATGTCCTCCCAAGAGTATTATTTCTTTTTCAGAATATACCTGTACTTAAAAACCTAATTTTCATACAAAATCTTGAAAAAATGATCCGTGATTTTATTTGGCAAAAGAAGAAACCACAAATAAAGTTTAAACTTCTCCAGGAAAAATCTGAAAGAGGGGGACTTGCTTTACCTGAGTGGCGTACATATTATCAAGCGGCGTCCCTGTTATGGATTCGGGACTGGATTCAGGCAACTGATTCTAGGACTCTTAAACTTGAAGGTCATAATTTAGGTTTAGGGTGGCACACGTTTCTATGGTGCTCTAAACAAGAATCTCATACTTATTTTAATCAACATCTGTTTGTTAAAAACTTGGACACGGATCAAAAAAAAGTTTTATAATAACATTCCAAAATGGGTAGCCCCTTTGGAGGCATTCTCTAACCCAAACTTAATGACCAAAGCTAGGTTGGCTACCTATGACGACTTATTGGATAATAAATCTCAACTGAAAACACAAGAAATGTTAAAACCTCAAGGTACTGTACTGTCCTGGTGGGAGAGAAAACAACTGGAGTCTAGGTACTCAAAAGATAAACAGATTGGCTTTATAAGAGAAAAATCAGAACTGGACAAAATTTTGTTAGGTACCGAATATAAACTTATTCGAAAATTGTATTACTTTTTATTAGACTATAAAATGCATGACGAGGAAGTTAAAACCTCCATGATATCTTGGGCCAAAAATATAGGACACAATATTGAGTTAGTTAAATGGGACAAGGTTTGGCACAATGTGAAGTACATGAAAGTGATATCTATGAGGGAGAATGTATTTAAAATGTTTCACCGGTGGTACTTAACACCTGATAGATTAGCACGCTGTTATCACAATGTATCTGATAAATGTTGGCGGGCGGGCTCTTTCTACCATGCTTGGTGGACATGCGATAAAATTAATACATTTTGGAAAGAGATCCACAGCATTATTCTACAAATAAGTAATGTCCAGATTCCACTTGATCCTGAAATCTTTCTGTTAAACATTTTCCCAGATAGTGTGCAGAAGGCAGATGTATGCTTGCTTACACATTTAATTACAGCAGCCAGGATGTTATTAGCCAAATTCTGGAAGAAAGAAGAGCTACCTTCTCAAGAGGAATACATAGCCAAACTTTTAGAGGTGGCGGAAATGGACAATTTGACTATAAAGCTCCGCGGTAAAGAAGATAAGACTTTTCAAAATATCTGGTCAAGATTTTACAATTGGCTGGATAAGAATGTGTAATTGGACTTAGCCGATAAGCTGTAAATGATCTTTATTAAGCAGAATTTATACACAAGTTAGGAAGGATCCCCTTACTGTTGTGCTATTGTTTAGATATATGTTCAATGTTTATGTTTGTTTAATTTATGTTGTAAATGTTATAAACATTAAAAATGTGGGCCTACGGCCACAATACAAAAAACCCCAAACCATCTTCAAGTACTTGAAGGACTGTCATATAGAGGACTGTTGTTTCTGCAGAGAGTCACTAGGGAGTCTGCGCCTTAGTCCAAGCTTGATCCTGAATAACAAAGGGGCCAAGGATCCTAGGAACACCAATAGGATCACGGGAGGGAAATTCAAATCCACCAGTAGGAAGAGGGAAGCAGACTAGGCAGAGTTTGGGGACCCATAAATACAGGACCACACAGGCTAGTTTTGTTGTTGTTGTGTACGTGTGCTAATAAACTGAGCTGGTCACTATGCTGAATCACTGAGTCTTCATGCAACGAACCCAGTATACAATAAGGATGGTACAGAGTTGTTTTCTGTTGCCCCAGAAGGTCAGACCAGAACCAGTGGGTTGAAATTAAATCAAAAGGGTTTTTGGCTAAACATTAGGAAGGACTTCCTGACAGAGCAGTGCCTCAGTGGCACAGGCTTCCTTGGGAGGTGGTGGGCTCTCTTTCTTTGGAGGTTTTCAGAGACTAGCTGTTCATCTGACAGCAATGCTGCTTCTGTGAACTTAGGCAGATCGTGAGAGGAAGGGCAGGAAGGGTTGCATCAGTGCTTAGTTCTCATGGCCCTTTCTTACACACCCAGGGAAAAGCTGATCACCACTTTAAGGTCAGGAAGGAATTTTTCTCCAGGCCAGTTTGGTTAGGGATCCATCCTGGAGGTTTTTTTGCCATCTTCTGGGCATAGAGCAGGGGTCACTGGGGATGTATAGAGGGGAGGTATTTGTGACTTGTTTTTTTTTAAAAAAGAGCAAAGTTTGAATTCAGTGGCACCTTTAGGACCAACAAAGTTTTATTCATGGTATAAGCTTTTGTGTGTAAGCACATTTCTTCAGGTATCTCAGTGGTATATTATCTTGACAACCCACGAGCCAGAGGCCCATTCTGCATCTAGCATTCATGCCGCTGTTTTACCAAACCCACGCTGGAACAGAAATCCCCCTCTATGGTGCATGCCACTTTCACTTTCTTTGATTGTTGGATTTTATGGCAGTCTCCACTCTGCTTCTCAGTTTCACTTCCTTTGATCTCTCAGTCTTATGGTACCGTCTGCATAGATTTATGGCCGTTTTATGGCCATTCAGGGGTGACTCTGCAGTCAGTATGGCATTGGCCCTGGGGTATTTGAGTGTGGTTCTGAGCTGCATCTTCTTCTGTTCCATTGTGGGTTTGGTAAAACAATGGAGCGAATATTAGATGCAGAATGGGTCTACTTGGTATGATCCTGAAGATCCCTTCCAACTCTACAGCCCCGTAGTTAGGGCTTATTTTGTGTGTGGGGGAGGCTTGGGGGGCAGCTTCCCTCCACCCCAGCAAGGTCAGCCCTTCCCTGTGGAGCGTCTGGCTCCCCCCCCCCGGAGCCTCAATGCTTCTTCCCACGTCACCATACCGGCGGCTCCGGTGGCGCTGGTCCTGCTGATGGGGAGGAGGAGCCCAGCCTGACATGAGCAACAATAGGAGAGGCGCACGAGGGAGAGGAGCAGGAGCCAAGTGAGGGATGGCGGGGAAAGCCACCGTGGCCGGCGCCCTGGAGGTCTAGCATGCTCAGGGTCCAAAGCTGCCTGCTGCCCTCTGCTGCCCCAACCTGACCGGATCTGCCCCATCGGCTGCTGCCGCCACCGCCAAACTTTGGGGGTGGGGTTCCCCTGGGCAGCTTGATCCGGGCCGGCGGGCAACAGGCCTCTCGGGCAGGGTTTCCCCCGCCCTCCGGGGGGACCTGGCAACCCTAGTTGGGAGGGAAGCCAGGGCTTGCTTCCTGGAAGCTAAGCCCCCCCCCCAGTTCCCAGCAGCCCTCAGTTGGGCCTGGAGGATCTGGGGCTGCATGTGGTGCCTCTTCTTTCCCAGCAAGAAAGGTAAGGAGCTGGCCTGGGGCTCCAGGGAGGGTGGCAGGGATGTTTTCGGAGGGGGGGCGGCAGAGAGTGCCTAGGCTGGCTGCAGCATCCATAGCCAGCTGGGAGGCTTTTCCCTGGCTGGCTATGGAGGCTGTGGCCAATCTGGTGCTCCAGGGAGGGTGGCGGGGATATTTTTGGAGGGGGTGGGTGGTGGCGGAGAGCACCTAGGCTGGCCACAGCGTCCATAGCCGGCCGGGCCGAAATGGGCCAGGAGGCTGCTGGTGGGCAGGCAAGCTGTGTGCCCTGCCCCATGATAGTTTTCTTGGCCAGGCCTGCCTGCAGCGCCCAGAGGAGAGCGTTGAGCTGGGGCTGCGGGAGCTGAGCTGCCATCTGGCCTGTGCATGCCGAGGGGACAAAGAGAAGAAGTCTTCCCGGCCCAGAGCTGAATGGGGTTCAGTGGTCTGCCCAAATTTTTTAGCTAGCCTGGCCGGCTGGGCTGCAGTGGCACCACTAGTGCATGGCGAAGGGCAGCAGGGGCGAAATGGGCCAGGAGGCTGCTTGCAGGTGGGCGAGCTGCGTGCCCTGCCCTATGGCTTTCATGGCTGGGCCTGCCTGCAGCGCCCAGAGGAGAGTATTGAGCCAGGGCTGTGGGTGGCTTCTTGGCCTAGCAGGCAGACCGCCTCTCACACCCAGAGCCGAACGGGCTTGGCAGGCGGGGCAACATCTATTTTCCCCAGAGGCATATCTGCCTTGATGAGGAACCCAAGGCTGGTGCTTCCATAAGGTGGGTTTAGGCAACTGCCTAGGGTGTCGTGTGAGAAGGGCGCTGCGCTGGCCTGCCACCCTGCCCCCGTCCCTCACCAAAAAGAGTCGCCCTCATGCCAGTTGCCGCTGGGTAGATTTTCCGGCTTGTGTGGCCGTGGTCTTGGCATTGTAGGACCTGACGTTTCACCAGTAGCTGTGACTGGCATCCTCAGAGGTATAACACAGAAAGATGGAGTACTCTAGAGAGAGCTTGCACATCCTTTTCACAGACTCTGCAAGTAGCAACGTTCTTGGACTGCTTTGCAAAATAGGAAGAGACAGACCTAGCTGTGGAAGGTGGGGTAAAAATCAAAGTAATAAATAAATAAATAAATATAAGAAAACATTGCACTGTAAAAGCTATGAGCCAGGGAATAAGCTCCTTGATTAAAATGGAATTAACTATCCCAGTTTACTAAGACATAAATATGCACTTAGCCAGTTTTCCCACTGGCAATTATCATGATGATTATACTCTTCAGCAGTTTCCATCATGCATCAATGCTTGTTCCAAATTCTTGCAGGCCTTACATACACCTTCAGTGCATTTTTTGTTAATACTGTATATATCATACAGGAAGCCAAAGAGGGAATTATAGTGTTGTAGTTGTTGGAATCTCTCCTCAACTGATTGTATGGCCACATCTAAGACAGCATATTAGAAATTCACTTTGAATTGTTGTTTGGATCTTGTGGTGCCTCTTCTGGGGCCTCAGACTCAAACTGCTTTTTCTTTCTCCTTTGTCTTTGTTCTGTCTCAAAGTTTGGTTGTATTTCTAGCTGTTTTGCAATCTCAGTAACATCTACCAAAACTTGTTCAAAAACCACCAAACGCCTATATGTACTTTGCCATTTGAAACAGGGTTCAAAAACTAATGCACGCATGAGCAGTCCCTGAACAATCCTGGGTTTCAGTTCTGCATTTGCAAAACTGGAGCCACCATGGCTATTCCTTTCATGGTTGCTGACAGCACAAAGGCAGCTCAAATAATGAGGGGGTTCACCTGCTCTTGGATGAGTAATCAATAGATGAAGAATGCATGGGTTTGTATACTGGAACAAATTCACAGAGACAGAAAAATACATATTTTATTAGGAACTGGTTACCCAACATGGTGAGACCCAGTTTGGCGTAGTGGTTAGGAGCGCGAACTCTAATCTGGGAGAGCTGGGTTTGATTCCCCACTCCTCCACATGCAACTGCTGGCGTGACCTTGGGTCAGTCACAAGTTCTCTCAGAGCTGTTCTCTCAAGCGCAGTCCTTGGAAGAGCTCTCTCAGCTCCACCTACCTCACAGGGTGTCTGTTGTGAGGAGGGGGAGGGATTGTAAGCCACTCTGAGACTCCGACTGAAGGGTGGGGTATAAATTCAATCTCCTCCTCTTCTTCTCATGGGCGCTATGGGGTCCGCCAACACCTTTCCCCGTGCCCACAAAGTGTTGTTAGCAAGTGGGTGTGGCCAGGTCAGGCACTTGCCCAACAGGGCTTCTGATTGGTCACTGGAGATCCCAGCAGATTAAAATAACATTGTACAAGTGGCTGCTGCCTCTACAGTGTTGGTTTTATTCTCTTTCACTCTTCTTTTCAGTGTACTTTTAAATTACCCCCCTTTCCCCCTACACTTGGGCTTCCTCAGTGTGCATGGCTCCACCTCCCACAGCACCCCTTTTGTGGTTGGCGTTCCATGCGCCTTGGTGTTTAGTCATGCCGGCCACATGACCACGGAAACGTCTTCGGACAGCAGTGGCTTTTCGGCTTTGAAACGGAGATGAGCACCGCAACCCTAGAGTCGGATTCGACTGGCTTTCGAGCAAGGGAACCTTTACCTTTTACCATCTCCTTTGGCAGCCATATTTTTAACTGTACCCACCATCCTGTGTCAGAATTCCAAAGATGACTACAGGCTAAAAGAGGCTGGGGACCCCTGACATACACAATATTTCTGTCCTTATGATGTAATTCTCATGCCACACACCAAGACGTACATGAAAAGGGGCACATTTGCATCTTATAAGAACTCACTGCCCGTCAGCTCCAGTTGGCAACCATAGCAGAAAAAATGGGACTGAGGGCTTTCAAAGCAAAAGAAATGGACACTGAATTAAACAGTGATCTCAATGAGAAAAGGAGAAAAAGCACAAGAGAAACAGGAAAGATTTACAAGGACTTAACCCCTTCCTTGCAAGTGTTCTTAGAAAGTGTCATCTTAAATTCTGCTGAGAAAAAAGAGCTTGAGTTTCCCTTCACAATCAAGAAACCTTTGAGATGCCACTGGGCCCCGAGGGCGAGACCAGAGAGGAAGAGGCTTAAGATTGGTGGTTTTATGCCTTTGAAGACGGAGGAAGACTGGGTTGTCTTCATTTGGAGTGAACGTCTAAGAAGTTATTAAGATTTTAGAGAGTCTTAGTATAGATGTAAAGGCGGAAGGACTCTGGAAATTGCCTTTATGAAGAGCTGGAGGAGATGCTCGGGAAATCTTTTCATAACAAGTAACAAACTAACATATAAGCTTAGAAAGACAGGTTCTCACAAAGTATATTGTTTATTAACAGCCTTTTTTTATTACTACCGGTAGCTTAACAGGGAATGATCTCCTAACCTTGGGTTTTTAGTTTAGTGTGGGTTGCTTTTCTTTTTTCCCTAGCTGTAGTTACCCTATCCCTATTTTTCTTGGTAGTTTTTGTAGTATTAAAAAAAAAAAACCCACCGGGGGTTTATAAAAAAAGGGGGGGGGGAAGAACTCACTGCCCATGACGCAGAGACAGCACTCAGTGCCTACTGGAGCAGGGAAGCTAAGAAGCGCAGGAGACTCAAGAAGCATTGTTGCGGCCCAGAAAGCCCAGGGGAGGGGAAAGGATGCCAGGAGGTGATATTGTTTTCCCAGCACTTGCAAGGATACCTGTCCAATATGAAAAATAAAACAGAAGTCAACTGGCACATTCAAGACTAAGAATGTTCATTCCAGCATAAACTTTCCTGCGTCAGGGAGTTCAGGAAAGCTCTCTCTCTGTGTGTGTGTGTGTGTGTGTGTGTGTGTAAAGTGTCAAAGAAAGGGCTTTCAAGTCAAGTGAGAAGCAGAGACAGTCTGCCATTGCCTTTATCTGCAGAGTCTTCCCTGGCAGTCTCTCTTCCAAGCACCAACTCTGCTTAGCTTCCAAGATCTGATAAGATCGAGCTACATACTATGCCATTTTCCCTCCATGGGAAAGCTTCATGCTGGATTAAATGTAGCTTGTCTTTGTGGTGCCACTGGACTCCTGTCTGATTTTGCAGCAAAAGGCTAAGTGGCCTTTCCCTCTGGAATTATTATAACGGAGGACACTGCCTAGTGCAGGGTGCCAACTGACCATAAGCAAAACTGCCACTGGCCTGCTCCTGTGCTCTTAACTGCCGCTTGATCTACACAACTCTCAGAAAAAGTTCTTCATGCCATAGAAATTTGTAGTAGCCAAATTAATGAGGGAAAAATCAAACTGAGGTTTAAAAAGCACATGAGCAGAGGCTGGCGAAAGCGTTGGCCGGCCAGGGGTTGTTTTGTAGAAAAAGAGCTAGGGGAACTCATTAGCATAACTCATTAGCATATGCCACACCCCCTGACAGCAGGGGCCCCGGAGGTGGGGTGGACCTGCAAGGCCGATGGGAGTGCGAGGAAGCCCCGCCAAAGCCCTCCCTGGCCCCAGGCAGGCAGGGGTGGGGAGAGGCGGGGAAGAAGCAACTTACCCTCCCTCTTCTCCTGCCTCCTCCTGGCTGAATGAGGGCCGGAAGCCCGGAGGCTGGAAGCAGGGGGCGGGGCTTCCGTCGTGTGCCCCGCCCCCCGCACCTCACCCGGGGGACCTGCGATCCCCCCCCAAATGACCTCTGGTTGGCAGCCAGATAAGAAAAATCCCTATTTTCAAATGACCTCCTGTGTTTCTTTAACACAGAAAAGCCACATTCTCTCACCCAGGAGGCATAGAAGTGGTGGGCTTTTTGGAGCCTTCCTTACCTGTTTCTCTCTGGCCGCCTGGGCGGTGGGCATGGTGACGGCCCAGTGCCAGGCAAAGCGCGCACATGCAGAGCACAGAATCCTCGCAGAAAAGCTCTAATGGTCGGCCGCGGCGCACCAGAGTGGCAGTTCCCACAGAGCACGCAGCTCCGGCACTGCCTCCTCGGCCGGGCACAAACGGTGGCCTCGGAAAGCCACACCGGCCAAGCTGCCATCGCCCTCCTTGCCCAGGGGGTGCTGTTCTCTCCACAGGCAGAGGGCGGACCAGCATTCTTAAGCACAGCCGCTGCGGTGCCCTTGCGCGGGCAGGCAAAGCGGGACCGGAGCTAAGCCGAGGAAGGCCAAGGCAGAGTAACGGCGGCGACGCTGCTACTGTGAAGAAGCCCCGGCAGGAGGACGGGGACGGTTGTTTGCTTCGTGGCTCCCCTCCTCTTCCAGGCTTTGCAAAGGTTGGGAAACCAGCGGGGCGGAGGAAGGAAAGAGGCACGTGTATAAAGGGGGGGGGGGGGGGGAGAGAGAGAGAGAGAGAGAAGCGGCAGCTAGAAAAGGACATGCGCAGCGCTGCCTGGGCTCGGCTGCTGCCCCGGTGAGATGCTCCAGCCTTAGACCGCTCGCTGGGCACTCTTGGCTCGTCGGCTCATCTTGCCTTCCCTCTGTCAGGTCGTGGCGCCCTTCTGAGGTCTGCGCTCTAGGTGGCCATTTTATGGCTGTTCAAGCGTGACTTTGCAGTAAGTACGGTGTTGCCCTGAGGTCTTTGGATATGGTTCGGAGCTGCACTTTCCCCTCCCAGTTGAGAAAAGGTTGAGCAAATACCAAATGCAGAATCGCACTATGATCCTGTTTCTAGGGTCCATTAATTCCACTAGGTGGCGCTCTCATCACAGCCCGAAAGAATCAGGGCACATTATCAGAACGCAGGTTGTCAACATAAAATATCACTGAGATACTTGAAGAAATGTGCTTGCACACAGAAGCTTATACGTTGAATAAAACTTTGTTGGTCTTAAACGGACCACTGAATTCAAGCTTTGTTCTTTTTAAAAAAACAAGTTTTCCTTCTCTAGCACTCTTCCAGTACTATGTAACTACTGATACTGTTGATTTAAGTTAACCTCAGCAGAGCGGAGTGTCATTTCCAGGAAGGGACACACCTAGTCGCTGCTGTGACAAAAATGAGGAAACGAAACGGTGTCTTCTTTACAAGGAGGCTGCCGTGGCGGTGGCAGGGGTTGGGGGCCTTGTCAAGAGTAGTATGATGAAGCCAGTGGATCCATCTGCCTGGAGTATTTCAAGGCTCCTGTGACCACAGAAGAGTGTGGCCATGGTTTCTACCCTGCCTGCTTCGGGGTAGGAAAAACATAGTCACTGCTGGAGCTTCCTGGCCTCAGTGTGGAGAAACAGTTCAGCCCAGGTAGCCCCACCTGAATCAGCAGCTGCAAATGTTGGAGGAATTGCCAAGAAAACTCAGCTGTCAGGGGGGAAAGGAACCAGAAACAAAGGGAGAGGAAGGAAAGGGAAGACTCCGCAAGAAACACCAGGAGCCCCCCCGGAACTCTTCTGTGAGGAGGACCGAATCCTCATCCCTGTGGGGTCTGTGACACATCCGAGGAGCACGAGTGCCACGAGGTGATTCCTCTGGAGGAAGCTTTCTAAGAGGACAAGGTAGGGGAACAAGTCAATGTGCTTTCATCAGCAATAGCTCTTCTTGCCAGAGGTCTGTAGACTTTGCTCCTCTGAGAGATCCTGTGGCCCAGCTAAGAAGGCCGCAGCAATGACGGAGCTTTACAGTGGTGTAAGCAGCAGGAGTACTAGGCTCTCTCACAGGTGCATTATCTAAAAACCATAACAATAGCAGAAGAGAGATATCATCCTTATTAGGGAGGAACACAGAAGCTGGATCCATCTAGAACTATCATCCAGTCCACCAACAGAACACGCAAAGGTGCTTGACTCACATCTTGTCTATCATTTTTTAAAATCACATCCTTTCTCCAAGGAGCTGAGGGTGGCAACCATATTTCTTCTCCATGTTATCCTTACAATAATACTCTGGGATAGTACGATGGAGAGAGTGGCCCTGACCTGGATAGCCCAGGGAAGTCAGATCTCGTCAGATCTCAGAAGCTAAGCAGGGATTGACTCTGGCAAGCATTGGTCCCTCTAAGCTGTGGGGTCTTGTGAGCAAAAATTCTACTTTGTGAGCTACTGGCATTAAAGTTTTGAGTGAGCAATTTGGCTCCTGCATAAGTTAGTTTGCTCTGGAGCCCTCCTTCCTGAGCTGAGACAAAAATATGTGAGCCGGAGGCTAAAAAACTGAGCTAGCTCACACTAACTCAGCTTAGAGGGAACACTGCTGGCAAGGACTTGGATGGGAGACCTCCTTGGAATATCAGAGCCGGGAGGGCAGGGGCAGGCTTTATTCACCCACCTCTCAGAATATCCTCCATGGCCCCAGTGGCGGTCAATCACCAGAAATCACTATGACTTCCAGGTGCATACACACACTCACACACACGTGCACATAAAAAAAGATGCAGAGAGTGACCAGCCAAGGTGTGTTGTGTCTTCCTAAGCAGTGTTCTGACTACTCATTGACTTCAATGGGCTTAGGATGGTGTTATCTTGTTTAAGATGGCATCGTCTGTAAGTTTCATTGGTGTTTAAAACCAGGGCCTCTCTTCTTTTATTGTCACATCCTCACAAAGGCTCTCTTCTACTGACAAGAAGACAGATTTAGGCAGATAGCCATTTGCCTGCAGTACAAAAGCTAGATTCGAGTTTTGACTCTCCAAAGTTTATACTCCGGAAACTTGTTGGTCTCTTAAGGTTGCTACTTGACTCAGATCTAGTTGTTACGCTTACAAGTTACCCCTAAAAATACCGCTGTGGTTAGCTAGCCAGCTTCCTGCTGTAGTCATCTCATCTGATATATATAAGCATACTGGCACTTTCCAGCTCTCCTATTGGCTGTGCTGTGTACTCCATCAGCCATTGGCCCATCAACCACCACTCTAGAGTACTCACATGCCCTTGGCTGGGTACTGGGTCCACTGCTCTCCCCCACCCACTGCCAGCTTGGCCATGCTTCCCTGTCAGAATAAACTGCTGAAACGGCTGTCTCTCTTAATGAAGACGCTTTTCCCGCTTGGCTCCTCCGCAGCTGGCTGGCTACTGAGGTGAGCAACCGGCCGTCAAACCATTCTCTTCTCTGCTTTGGGGCTAACTTTCCCGTCAATGGCTGTTGCTAGGCAACCAAGCTTGGTTCTGTCAGTAAAAAGGCAAGGGCAGTAGGCCCTTTCCAGGCCTACTTTGGCCTTTGTTGGGAACTAATTGGGGCCAGTCCTGACTAGGGTTGCCAGCTCCAAGTTGGGAAATTGCTGGAGATTTTGTGGTGAAGTCTACGGAAGCCAGAGCTTGGGGAGGGGAGAGGCCTCCGCTGAATAGAATGCCATAGAGTCCACCCTCCAAAGCAGTTGTTTTCTCTTGGGGAACCATTGCTGCCAATCTCCAGGTGAGGGCTGGAGATCACTCAGAATTAAAACTGCTCTCCAGATGGCAGAGATCAGCTCCCCTGGAGAAAACAGCTGCTTTGCAGTGTGGACTGTGTGTCCTTATACCCTGCTGAGGTCGCTTCCCTCCTGCTTGGGTCTCCACTGCAGAGAAAGACTGTACTTTTCCTAGGTAGAGGCTACCTAACTCACAGGGTTGTTGTGCAGATTGAAAGGGGGAGAGGAGAATGATGTGAGGGAGGGGGGAGGAGATGGAAACCTGAAGTCAGAGGGGCAGATAATGGTACATTAATGATTGGCTGTGAAGGTGATAGGGTTGCCATCTCCAGTTTGGGAAATTCTTGGAGATTTGAGGGCTGGAGGCTGGAGAGGGTAGGGTTTGAGGAGGGGCTGGACCTCAGACAGCTATAATGCCATATATGCCACCCTATAAACCAGCATTTTCTCCTGGGGAACCATTGTTGCCAATCTTCAGGTGAGGGCTAGAGATCACTCAGATTTAGAACTGCTCTTCAGATGGCAGAATATCCCCAATATCAGCCTCCCTCTCTTAGTTCTATGTTAGGCAGCCAATTTACATGATAACAGGATTCCTCATGGGAAATTGCTGAACATTTACATTTGTTTAGTGTCCACAGTGTTTTGGAGGATGGGAGAGCTACTGGAAAAACTAGTTTTTCAAGAAGCACTTCTAAGCCAAACAGACTTTGATTACAAACACTTCTTCAGGTATCTCAGCGGTATTTTATGTTGACAACCCATGAGCCTACCTGATTACATATGCAGAATTAAAGGAAATGATTCAATTTAAAGCCCCTCCCCCCGAGTTCTGGGAAAATCTGTTTGTTGTTGTTGTTGTTCAGTCGCACAGTCGAGTCCGACTCTTCACGACCCCATGGACCAGATCACGCCAGGTCTTCCGCCGTTAACCGCCTCCATCAAATAGTGACTCCATAATTTTTTGTACCATACTTCTATTGTGGGCGCTGTTTTCTCCTTCCAATAGGAAGCGATTGCTGTTTTCGCAGCGTCAAGCATCACATCAATCGTGAGTTTATGTGGCCTGTTCTCTAGCTCTTTAGGCCAAGTGTTTAAAAACAGTACTTCCAGGCTTAGTGGAATACGTACAGATGCTACCTCTTGGATTAAGGACAATAGTTCTTCCCAAAATTTCCTAATTTTAATACATTCCCACCAACAATGTGCATAATTTCCAATTTGGTTACATTCTTTCCAGCACATTGGGGAGTGAGTTGATGTAATATGGGATAGCTTTAGTGGTGTTATATACCAGCTCGACATTATTTTTATACCATATCAAAACTCATGGCAAAAGGATCTTAGTTTTTTTTATGTTGAGCTTCAAGCCCTCTTTTGCGCTCTCCTCTTTTACCCTGAGCAAGAGGCTCTTTAGGTCCTCTTCACTTTCTGCCATTAGAGTGGTATCGTCTGCACTACTTCCACGACTTCCCCTTCTATTTGCCAAGGAGTGATGGGGCCGGATGCCATCTTAGTTTTTTAAAAAAAATACCTTTAATTGAAAGGTTTTTTTTTTTAAAAAAAAAGTGAAGTCCTCTTCACTTTAAAAAAAAACAACGATTTAAACAGGTTAAACAGTGAATGCTTTTCCTATGCTAAATCAATCAGTTGTTCCATATCCGGTTCTAACTGTCACTTCTTGACCCTTATAGAGGTTTCTCAAGAGACATGTGAGGTGGTCTGGTACTCCCATCTCTTTAAGGACCTGCCATAGTTTGTTGTGATCCACACAGTCAAAGGCTTTAGCATAGTCAATGAAGCAGAAGTAGATATTTTTCTGGTACTCTCTTGCTTTCTCCATAATCCAGCGAATGTTGGCAATTTGATCTCTAGTTCCTCTACCTCTTCGAAACCCAGCTTGTACTTCTGGTAGTTCTCTATCCACGTACTGTTGAAGCCTAGCTTGTAGGATCTTGAGCATGACCTTGCTAGCGTGTGATATGAGTGCAATTGTGCGATAGTTTGAACATTCCTTGGCGTTGCCCTTCTTTGGGATTGGAATGTATACTGATCTTTTCCAATCCTGTGGCCACTGTTGCGTTTTCCAAATTTGCTGGCAAATGGAGTGCAGCACTTTAACAGCATCATCTTCTAAGACTTTGAATAGCTCAGCTGGGATACCATCACCTCCACTAGCTTTGTTGTTAGTAATGCTTTCTAAGGCCCATTTAACTTCACATTCCAGGATGTCTGGCTCGAGGTCAGTGATTATACCGTCGTGGTTGTCAAGGACATCGAGGCAGCGAATGTTGGCAATTTCTGTGTATTCTTGCCATCTTTTCATAATCTCTTCTGTTAGGTCCCTACCGTTTTTGTCCTTTATCATGGCCAGCTTTGCATGGCATGTTCCCTTGATTTCTCCAATTTTCTTGAAGAGATCTCTAGTCCTTCCCATTCTATTGTTTTCCTCTATTACTTTGCACTGTTCATTCAGGAAGGCCTCCTTATCTCTCCTTGCTGTTCTCTGGAAATCTGCATTCAGTTGGGTAAATCTTTCCTTTTCGCCTTTGCCTTTCGCTTTCCTTCTTTCCTCTGCTATTTGTAAAGCCTCATCAGAAAGCCACTTTGCTTTCTTGCATTTCTTTTTCTTTGGGATGGTGGTGATTGCTGCCTCCTGTACAATGTCACGAACCTCCGTCCATAGTTCTTCAGGCACTCTATCTATCAAATCCAGACCCTTGAATCTATTCTTCACCTCTACTGTATATTCATCAGGGATGCGATCTAGGTCAAACCTGAATGGCCTAGTGGTTTTCCCAATTTTCTTCAGTTTAAGTCTGAATTTTGCAATGAGTAGCTCATGATCTGAACCACAGTCAGCACCAGGTCTTGTTTTTACTGACTGGATAGAGCTTCTCCATCTTTGACTGCAAATTATATAGTCAATCTGATTTCGGTGTTGCCCATCTGGTGATGTCCATGTGTAGAGTCGCCTCTTAGGTTGTTGGAAAAGGGTGTTCGCTATGACCAGTGTGTTCTCTTGACAAAACTCTGTTAACCTTTGCCCTGCTTCATTTTGCTTTCCAAGGCCAAACTTGTCTGTTATTCCAGTTACCTTTTCACTTCCTACTTTAGCATTCCAGTCCCCTATGATGATGAGGACATCATTTTTTGGTGTTAGTTCTAGGAGGTGTTGTAGGTCTTCATAGAACCGGTCCACTTCAGCCTCTTCTGCATCAGTGGTTGGGGCATAGACTTGGATTACTGTGATGTTGAATGGTGTGCCTTGGAATCGGACCGAGATCATTCTGTCATTTTTGAGATTGTATCCCAGTACTGCCTTTTGCACTCTCTTGTTGACTATAAAGGCCACACCATTTTTTCTACGAGATTCCTGGCCACAGTAGTAGATATAATGGTCTTCTGAGTTAAATTCGCCCATTCCTGTCCACTTTAGTTCACTGATTCCTAGGATATCGATGTTCAGTCTTGCCATCTCATTTTTGACCACGTCAAGCTTACCTTGATTCATAGATCTTACATTCCAGGTTCCTATGTAGTATTGTTCTTTGCAGCATCGGACTTTCCTTTCACCATCAGACACATCCACAACTGAGGGTCCTTTCGGCTTTGGCCCAGCCGCTTCACTCTTTCTGGGGTTACTTGTACTTGCCCTCTGCTCTTCCTCAGTAGCATATTGGACACCTTCCGACCTGAGGGGCTCATCTTCCGGCGTCATATCTTTTAGCCTTTTGATACTGTCCATGGGGTTTTCTTGGCAAAAATACTGGAGTGGGTTGCCATTTCCTTCTCCAGGTGGATCACGCTTGGTCTGAGTTCTCTGCTGTGGCCTGTCCGTCTTGGGTGGCCCTTCACGGCATAGCCCACAGCTTCATTGAACTGCGCAAGCCCCCTCGCCACGACAAGGCAGTGATCCATGAGGCAGTGATCCCAGTGTTACTGGGCTGGAATCTTGCTCTTCTATGGCAGACTGTCACAGCTATGGCAGACTGACACTTGCTCTTCTGTTGCAGACTAACAAAGAGCTGGGTTCAAGTCCAGGAGTGCATTGAAGAGGCCAACAAAAGGTTCAGGGTATGAGGTTTCGGGAGTCAAAGCTCCCTTCCTCAGATAGCTTGAGGAAGGGAGCTTTTTTTATTGTCAAACCCTGTAATATGGTCTTTTACAGTGTTACTGGGCTGGAATCTTGCTCTTCTATGGCAGACTGTCACAGCAATGGCAGACTGACACTTGCTCTTCTGTTGCAGACTAACATAGCCATTTGCTTCGACTGCAGACTGACACAGCACACCTGAAACTATCGATCAGGACTGTAACACCAAAAGACCTTCCCCCTTATATTGTCCAATGTCAAGTTTTAATTGGGTGAAAAGTACGCAAACGGAGAGTGATTTCAGCAAAGCGTACTTTATTCTATCCGGAACAAGACGACTTTGGCCGGCTTGCAGGCCGGCTTATATCCCCCGAGAAACCGCCACCCAAAACACACCCCTACTTCCCTATAG
>NW_015166518.1:179326-184766 GCF_001447785.1 Gekko japonicus
TTAACCTTTGCCCTGCTTCATTTTGCTTTCCAAGGCCAAACTTGTCTGTTATTCCAGTTACCTTTTGACTTCCTACTTTAGCATTCCAGTCCCCTATGATGATGAGGACATCATTTTTTGGTGTTAGTTCTAGGAGGTGTTGTAGGTCTTTATAGAACCGGTCCACTTCAGCCTCTTCTGCATTACTGTGATGTTGAATGGTTTGCCTTGGAATTGGACCAAAATCATTCTGTCATTTTGAGATTGTATCCCAGTACCGACTTTTGCACTCTCTTGTTGACTATAAAGGCCACACCATTTTTTTTCTATGAGATTCCTGGGCACATTAGTAGATGTAATGGTCTTCTGAATTAAATTCGCCCATTCCTGTCCACTTTAGGTCACTGATTCCTAAGATATCGATGTTCAGTCTTGCCATCTCATTTTTGACCACGTCAAGCTTACCTTGATTCATAGATCTTACATTCCAGGTTCCTATGCAGTATTGTTCTTTGCAGCATCGGGCTTTCCTTTCACCATCAGACACATCCACAACTGAGCGTCCTTTCGGCTTTGGTCCAACTGCTTCACTCTTACTGAAGTTACTAGTACTTGCCCTCTGCTCTTCCCCAGTAGCATATTGGACACCTTCCGACCTGAGGGGCTCATCTTCCGGCGTCATATCTTTTAGCCTTTTGATACTGTCCATGGGGTTTTCTTGGCAAAAATACTGGAGTGGGTTGCCATTTCCTTCTCCAGGAGATCACGCTTGGCCTGAGTTCTCTGCTGTGGCCTGTCCGCCTTGGGTGCCTCTCCACGGCATAGCCCACAGCTTCATTGAACCACGCAAGCCCCCTCGCCACCAAGGCAGTGATCCATGGGGGGGGGGAAATCGGTAGTAAAGACTGAATGCAGAAAGGCCCCGTTTGCAAAGTTACTGAAGGGTGGAGATGAAGGAATAAGACTGGCAACTCTTACTTTTGCAGTTGATGTAATTCCTCTGTGGGTTTTTTAAATTAACTTATCCATGACTGGTTACAAACTGCTCTGTGGGTTTGTTTGTCTTTTAAACATTACATGGATCGGTTTCTTTTATTGAGGTTTTTCTTCTTTCTTTAAAACACAAGGAAAAAAGAAGGGGGAAAAACATTAAAAGACAGAAACTAAGTAAGATTTTTTGGAAAAAAAGAAAATACACATAAAGATAATATAACAATAATGGTGGCAGATGTACACACAGGTTTCCATGAACTGTTTCCAAATATCTAAAAATAAGTCCATATGCAATTGCCTTCTGTATGCCATGAATTTAAATATTGATAGAGTGCTAAGGCCCTCAGTTCACTGATGCACTGGAAGTGGGCTTTTATCTTTCCACTGCTGTTAAGACAAGTCTTTTAGCTACAGAACAATGTTTTGAGTCCAGTGGCACCTTTAAGACCAACAAAGTTTAATTCTGGGTAGAAGCTTTCGTGTGCATGCACACAAAAGCTCCTACCCAGAAGGAAACTTTGTTGGTCTTAAAGGTGCCACTGGACTCCAACTTTGTTCTGTTGCTTCAGACGCACACAGCTGCCCACCTGATTCTGTCTTTTAGCTGTAGCACAGGTATGGAGGGTCTGTTTCTGTTCACCACCAGTTAGCCTTCAGGAGACAGGCAGATAGTTTAAAAGCACATAAGCATCCTCAAAAATCAATGAAACTTCTAATACAAAATTGATATGAATAATAACTTCTTACCAGAAAAACTGAATGGCTGGACATGTCCCAAGTGTATTTTGAAGGGACACGTCCTGTAAGTTACAATGGCAGCAATTAGACATTTTACTCTGACCTTTGCTTAAGTGTCACTGTGGTTTCCAGTGTATTCTAAAGACATTTTTTTGCTGAATAAGTCTCAAGAGCTATGGAGAGAGGAGGTATGAATGTTAAGACCGAATCCCATTGCTTTGGCAAAATAGGGTAATCTGGCTTCTTAAACACGAGTACTGGCAGGGTATGACTCATATATGCACCATCGTATGTCTCTTATTTTGCGTAATGTCGAATGAGTTTGCTAGTGATGTTGAAAAACAAGAAATAATGCAGGGCAATGGAAAAAAATCCTAGTTTCTGGTAGTGTAGTTTGACCAACCCTCTGACATCAGAGATTTCCGCAGCTTTTATGCACATAATTCCATTCATGCATCATTGCACTCATAAGGGCAAGAAACTTTTTTTTAAAGCAACCTAAGAAAGTTGTATGAAGAAAATACTTTTTTTCCCTCTCTGTGGAATAAAAACCCCAAGTGTGGAATGGCAGCTATTCTTAATAGAATGAGTGCTTTACAACTGGAATGACAGCCTCCCCCCCCAGTGGAATGATGGTCCAGAGCACTGATTCTGTTTTCAGGGATCATCCATTCGCCCCCACCCTGGGACAGGCTCTCATCCCTGCCCTGAAAAACAGATTCCATTGCCGGGGCTCTTATTCTAGTCTTAGAGGACTCAGAGAGCAATCATAAGAAGAAGAGATTGGATTTATACCCTGCCCTTCACTACCCAAGGGAGTCTCAGAGTGGCTTACAAACTCCTTCCCCTTCCCCTCTCCACAACAGACACGCTGTGAGATAGGTGGGGCTGAAAGAGCTCTTGACAGGAACTGCTCTTTTTTCAAGAATAGCTCTTATCAGAACTACGGCTTGCCCAAGGTCATCCAGCCAGGTGCAAATGGAGGAGTGGGGAATCAAACCTGGTTCTCCCAGATTAGAGTCCATGCACTTAACCACTACACCAAACTGGCTCTACTCAGATCTACTCAGAAAAAAAAAGAATTGAAAAAGAGTTAGCTAAAATGAAACAGCCAAAGAGGGAAGCGAACAGGAAACACAAAAAAGAAATGTCTACTATGAAGATGAAGGAAGAACAGTTATAAGGGCAGAACTGCTGCTTCCACAGAGTAGTGTGGAAACTAACTCAGTGGAACATGAGAAATTTCCGTGTTAGCATCCCTGGAGGGGGTGTAAGAAAATAGGCACGATTGCCTGGAGGTAGCATCCTTCTGGGATAAAATGAAAAGAAGAAATAGCGACCATAACCAAAATCAAGATAGACAAATCCCCAGAAGCTCTGCTTTTAAATCTCAGAGAGGAAAAAGCCCTATCTAATACACAAAGGAAAAGAATCTCTCTATTACTATTTGCAGCCAAAACCACGTTAGCAGCCACATGGAAATCCATGCGTAGGCTAAATGTAAACCTCTGGTACAAAAAGCTATGGGACCTTTATATAATGGAGAAAATCTCAGATATTCTGAAACAAAATGTATCTAGAGGTGGTCAGAATGACTTTGTATGTATATGGTACCCCATACTAGTGCATCTATCTACCAAAGAAATAGTACCTGATGTAATAACCACTCTGCATCTATGGTAATTTTCAAACTGTATAATACCGACAAACCGTATGAAATGTATGAACCCATTGAAAGCTGACTATGCTCATGCTTATCTTGTAAATCTTTGCTGTTTATGAAGAAGAATAAAAATTATCTGTTAAAATATATATATATTTTTTTCACCCCTGTCAAAAAATGTTTTTCCCCCTCCCTCATCAGTTGAAGAGTTGTGCATGTAAAGTGCCATCAAGTCACAGCTGACTTAGAGGGGCCCTACAGGGTTTCCAAGGCAAGAGATGTTGAGAGGTGGTTTGGGATTGCCTGGTTCCGCACAGCAGCCTTGGAGTTACTTGGAGGTCTCCCATCCAAACACTATAAACACCTGCCTAGCTTTTGAGATTTGAAAAGATCCGGCTAGCCTGGGCCTTCCTTCCTTCCTTCTCAAACTTTCCTTTGCCCTGGGGGAAAGGGGCGCCACACCTCCATATTAAAGGATCTGCAGTGGCTTGCTTTGGATGCAGAGCCATGTATGGGTAGGGTTGGCAAGTCTGGGTTGGAAAATACCTGGAGACTTTAGGGGTGGAGCCAGGAGAGGGTGGGGTTTGGGGAGGGGAGGGGCCTCAGCATAGTACAATGCCATAGAGTCCACCCTTCAAAGCAGCCCTTTTCTCCAGGGGAGCTGATCTCTGTCGGCTGGGGATCAGTGGTAAAAGCGGGAGATCTCCAGGCCCCACCTGGAGGCTTGCAGCCCTATGTATGGGAGGGATTTCTGGCTTGCAGTTTTGGTTTTATATTTATTTTTAGTTCAATTTATACCCCGCCCTCCCCACCAAAGCAGGCTCAGGGCGTCTTAACATAAGATTTCGCTTTGTAAGTGTGTCCTAGGCCACTTTCCTAGCCAGAGGAGTAGGAAGTGGGGTGTGATCGTGTGTGTTCAAAGTGGGGAATGACTCTTGGCTGTGGTGTTGTTGGCCTGGCAATGAATATTCACAAGTCTGTACTGTCTTTCAGATTCTTTCCTGCCCAGGTTCCTGAGTATACAGCAAAGCCACCGCAGCAATCGGCTGCAATTTGCTAGGATCCTGACGGCCGGAGAGGGAATCCCTTGCCATCCAGCCCAGCGATCAACAAATGAGACCACAAATCTAAAGAGAAACAAAACCTAAAGAAATCAGGACTCATTTTGACTGCAGTTCAGTCAAGTTGACATTGCTTAAGAAGAGAGTCCAGGAAGGAGTGTGTGAAGTTCCTCCAACCATGGAGGTTACACAATCATCCGCTAGTCTGGAGGATCCTAGACAGTCTCCACTAGAAGTACCTGAAGAATCTATACATGGAGAACAACCACTAGGAAATCCAAGAACAGACATTGGAAGGATTCTACTGCGCTTACAAGCTGGGCAAGAGTCTCTGCTTTCTGAGGTGGCCCAGTTAAGGACCTCAGTAAGCCAAACAAATGAGCAGCTTCAGGGAGCTGAATCCCGACTCTCCTCTTTGGAACGCAGATCATGTGCAAGCCAGCTAACTGTAAGTCAAATGCAAAGCGAGAGTGAGCCAGTGTGGTGTTCCTTTTTCCATTCACTCCTGAGACGCTGCATATCATATTTATTAATGGACATCAAATATTTGTAAACAAATATTGTAGGGGTTTTTTCTGCCTTGATTCAAGTAGAGTTTCCAGGAGCAAAGGGGACTCTGAGACACGTAATCCCACAGGGCTGTATTTAGTTCCAACTGTCATCATTGCCATTCTATACAAAGTGACAAGTTATATCTAGACTTCAGCTGAGAAAACTACAAAAACTATTCATCATAATCTATCAGATGGTCCCATGTAAAAATTCCCTTATCGGTCCAAGTCTTCCATGAACAAATATTTCTTCCCAATTTTTAGGTCTGAATTGACCCATAATGTTAATTTAGCATGTGAAAGTGGCTCAAGTTGATATTGTGCCATTATACACATAAGAACATAAGAGAAGCCAATGTTGGATCAGGCCAACGGCCCAAGGATTGACTGATTTGATCTTTTGCAGTCATCATTGCCATTCTATAGAAAGTGACAAGTTATATCTAGACTTCAGC
>NW_015166519.1:0-4981 GCF_001447785.1 Gekko japonicus
CCAGGGATCAAGCTGAAGGAACAGGAGGGGCTTGAGAGTCCGTTCCTTCACACTCGACACTGGCCAAATATCTTTGGTGACTCTATTCCACACTTGAGGTGCCACCACTGAAACGGTCCTGCCACCCACCAAACAGTGAGCCAGGCATCCAGGCATCCACGACCTCTGTAATCGGGCAGGCTCAGAGGGCAGCTAGATGGGCCTCCAAATATTCCGGCCCCAGACCACGTCAAGCTTGCAAAAATGATCATAGCCAGCACTTTTCACTGACCCCAGAAGCGGATAGTTACCTGCTATAACTGTGCGCTGTCATTTCTACCAGGGAGTCAGAGGTCATTTCGGGGGGGATCGCAGTTCCCCCGGGTGAGGTACGGGGGGGCGGGGCACATGACGAAACCCGGCCCCCCGCTTCCGGCCCTCATTCAGCCAGGAGGAGGCAGGAGACGAGGGAGGGTAAGTTGCTTCCTCCCTGCCTCTCCCCAACCCCTGCCTGCCTGGGGCCAGGGAGGGCCTTTGCGGGGCTTCCTTGCACTCCCGCTGGCCTTGCAGGTCCACCGCCGCGGCGGCCGGGACCGTTGGGGGCGGGGTGTGTGGCCTTATTACACACTTCCGGTGATGTCAGGGGGTGTGGCATATGCTAATGAGTTCCCCTCGCTCTTTTTCTACGAAACGACCCCTGCAGGGAGTAATTTTGCCGCTGTGGTGAAACTTCCAAGGGCAGCCCCATGAAGAACGCATTGCAGTAGTTTAGCTTGGATGTGGTTCGAGCATGAGCCAAAATCCTGGCAGCTTCCAAACAGCCACACCTTGGGACTAGGATGCTGGTCTTGAGGCCGCAAAAAGTTGTGTTGCCTTAGAAACTGAGAAACTTTGATCCTAGCTTACTGTGGGCTAAAGCACTAAAGCACAGCGTAAAATACCAGACTCCTTAATCTTTAAGGTGTCCTAAGATTCCTGTGTTGAATATTGATGCTTTGTGTTGGTTTGGAAAACCACTATGTCCTTTGCGGCGAGCAAATGGGCCTTTTAAAAAATAAATAAATAACACAAACGATGGCATAAATCACATCCAAGAATGACCAATAACTAATATGATGGAACAAATTGAGAGTCCAGTGTGGCACCTTCAAGACCAACAAACGTTTATTTGAAGCATGAGCTTTTGTGTGCAGGGCACACTTTTTCAAATACACTGGAACGGTGTGTAAGGTTCAAACTCATAGCCAGAGAATGAACAGCAAATTAACATGTAACATGATGATGTTCGAGATATGCAAAGTGAAAACTAAAGAACAATGGAGTTATGGAGGCAGAGTTAGCGTCCGAGTTGTTGGTCTGGGTAGGGGTGTCATCCTCCAGGTGGGGCCTGGAGTTTCTCCTGGAATTATAACTAATCTCCACAACTACCAAGATCAGTTCCCCTGGAGGAAATGGCAGCTTTAGAGGGTCGACGCTATGGAATAATGGAACACTGCCTCCCAAATCTGCAAGAATTTTCCAAGCTGGAGTTGGCAACCCTATATCTGGCAGAATGAGGATTCAAACCTGGGTCTCCCAGGTCCTAGTATGACACTCTTTAACCATGCACCACATTGGCTCTCACGGTCCTTGGAACTTCTGGAGTAAGTAAACACAGAGTGTCTGAACATGTGCAGAGTATCTTTCGCTCACCATTGAATCAGCAAAGTTCCTCTTCACTCAGACACTGAGACTTTGAGCTAAAACAGGCACAGCTTCCAGGAAGGTGCAAGATCTGACTCCTCTTGGGACTATTTTATTTATTTCTGTTTCTAACATGCCTCACAGGGTTCCCTCTAAGCCGAGTTAGTGTGAGCTGGCTCACAGTTTTTTAGCCTCCGGCTCACACAGTTTTGCCTTGGCTCAGGAAGGATGTCTCCAGAGCAAACGAATTTATGCGGTAGCCAAATTGCTTGCTCACCACTTTAATGCCAGGAGCTCCCAAAGTAGAATTTTTGCTCACAAGACCCTACAGCTTAGAGGGAAGCATTGCTCCCAAGGTTGTTGTAGCAATAAAACATAGGTACACTGAATTTGATGGGGGAAAGGGCCGTATACGAACATTGCTGATAAATCCCCCTTTCTGCTCAGGCTGCACCCAATTAACAACAAGCACATAGTCTGTGGGAGACGTCCACGTTTCTCTCGGAGACCTGGTTTGGTGTAGTGGTTAAGAGTGCAGCCTCTCATCTAGGGGAACCAGGTTTGACTCCCCACGCCTTCCCATGCAGCCAGCTGGGTGACCTTGGGTCAGTTACAAGTCCATTCAGAGATGGAAAAAATTATGAAATGCAAAATTAAGAAGGAACCGGAAGTTTTTCTTCTGGGACTGAGAATGGAAGAAGTCAACATTGCAAAACGAACATTAATGTGGTATATGATTACAACTGCTAGAATGACGTACGCTCAATGCTGGAAGCAAGAAAAAACTCCTGATATTTGGGAGTGGTTAAAGAAGTTACTTTTTATGGTTGAAATGGACAAAATGACAAGAAAACTCAAAAATCAAGAAGCAGAAGACCTTTTTGCAGATCGGAAGGACTTTAAAGATTATATGGAGAAATACTGGGATGTTATTTTGCTTAGACAATTATTAAGACTGAGAACTATCTAGATTAAGTTTAAACGTAACCTCCTGATGGCACCTGGTATTTCTGGCCACTGTGTGACACAGAGTGTTGGACTGGATGGGCCTTTGGCCTGATCCAACATTGGCGTCTCTTATGTTCTTATGTTCTTATGCTAATGAGTTCCTGCTGGGCGTTTTCTACCAAAAAAGCCCTGGGTGTAGTGGTTAGGAGCGCGGACTCGAATCTGGGAGAACCGGGTTTGATTCCCCACTCCTCCAGGTGCAGCTGCTGGTGTGACCTTGGATCAGTCACAAGTTAGTTCGGAGCTGTTCTCTCAAGGACAGTCCTCCAAAGAACTCCTGAAGCCCCACCAACCTCACAAGGTGTCTAGAGGCCACCTACTCCAACCCCCTTGCTCAGAGTGGGAGATCAGTCAACTACAGCACCCCAACTCCGCTTAAAGGACTGCACGCCTTTAAACAAATGTTTAAAAAGTGATTGATAAAAAGCATTTACAGGAGAAATTCTTGTGGGGCTGTGCTTTTAAGCAAGGGGGTAGAGCCCCCCAAAAGCCCCACTGAAGGTATGGGCCTGGAGGTAGGTGAAGACATGGGGGATGTGGCCCAAGATATCATTGTCAGCTTCATGGCTGAAGCTGGCATGGTAGTGGTGTAAAGTGCCCTCAAGTGGCAGCAGTGTTGAGGACAGCAGTGGGATACTGAAGTCAACCGCAGACTCTCTCCTGGTTTGCTTTTCAGTAAGAACAGCCTATCCAGGTGCAGAAGAGCACAGGAATACTTCGAAGGCAGAAGAAAACCTCCACCGCCGCAAGTCTTCTAAGCGGAAGTTAGACCCATCTTTCACGTTCCATCCAATCTTTCCTTCAAGGAGCTCCGGGCGGCTTTTCAGTTCCCCTCTTCACAACCACCCTGTGAGGTAGAAGAAGAGGTTGGCTTTATAGCCCACCCTTCACCACCCAAAGGTGTCTCAGAGCGGCTCACAAACTCCTCTCCCTTCCCCTCCCCACAACAGACACCCCTGTGAGGTAGGTGGGGCTGAGAGAGCTCTTGACAGCAGCTGCTCTTTTTCAAGAACAGCTCTTAGAAGAACTACGGCTTGCCCAAGGTCATCCAGCCAGGTTCAATGCCATGTAGTGGGCTAGGGGGTGCTGGGCTTTGACCAGAGAGACCTGAGTTCAGATCTCTGCTCAGCCATGAAGCAGATCTCTGCTCAGATCTCAAGTGCCTGTAATAAATATACAGATCTCTGCTCAGACCCGAGTTCAGATCTCTGCTCAGCCACCCGTCTCCCTCCCCTCCTGCAATATTTAAAGGGCCCTTCAGCTGATCGGCGGGGAGCATGTGGCCTGCAGATCAGCTGGAGGGCCCTTTAAATCTTGCGGGAGGGAGGGAGACAGGTACGTGCCATTCCCTTCTTCTGAAAAGCATTTAAAGGATCTCTTTAAATGCTTTTGAGAAGAAGTTGGGGGCGTGTGAGCACGGCCCTCCGTCTTTCTTCTAAAAATAATCTTGTGGGGCTGCCCCTTTAAGGAAGGGGGCAGAGCCCCCAATAGCCCCACTGTAGTTATGGGCCAGGAGGTGCGGTGGCTCAAGTGGTTAAGATGCTGAACTGCAGGCTGTGGAAGGTCGGTAGTTCAGCAGTTCGAGACCCGAGTGTGCCGCATGACAGAGTGAGCTCCCGTCTGTAGTTCCACCTCCTGCCAACCTAGCAGTTCGAAAGCAAGAAATTGCAAGTAGATAAATAGGTACCACTTCGGTGGGAACAGCGTTCCGTGCGCCTTGGTGTTTAGTCATGCCGGCCACATGATCACGGACACGTCTTCGGACAGGGCTGGCTCTTCGGCTTGGAAACTGAGATGAGCCTAGAGTCGGACTCGACTGGCTTTTGAGCAAGGGAACCTTTACCTTTACCTTTAGTTATGGGCCAGGAGACCACCAAGGAAGCCCAGGGCTGCTGCAAAGAGGCAAACCACCACCTCTTGCCTTGAAAACCCTCAGGGATCGCTGTTAAGTTGTCAAGCAACTTCACGGTGCTTCCCACCACGTTTCTGGACTGATGCCAGCCAATTGCTCTGCCCTCTGCAGTTTGACAATGCAGCTGTCTCGCCAGGAAGTTGTGCCCTTGTCTCCCATTCTTTTTTCAGAGGGCCTCGTGACTCAAAGGCATGACTCAGAGGCAGGGGTCATTTCGTAGAAAAAGAGGTGCAGGAGCTCATTAGCACAGCTCATTAGCATAACTTATTTGCATGTGCCACACCCTCTGACATCACTGGAAGTGTGTCAGAAGGCAACACCCCCCGCTCAGGCTCCACTGGACTCTTTTGGATTGCTAGCTATCGGGGGGGGGGGGAGGGGCAGCTCTGTACTCACAAG
>NW_015166519.1:5059-17664 GCF_001447785.1 Gekko japonicus
GGGGTCTCTGCAGCTTACCTGGCTGCTTCTTGCTCTGACTGAGGGCTGCTGGGAGCAAGGGGTGGGGCTTGTTGCCTGTGCCCACCCCCTGGGCTCTTTACTGCCGGGGCTCCGCTCCTGTGCGCTCCCGCAGGAAATGACCCCTGCTCAGAGTTGTCGTCTCCCAGCTGCTGCCATGAATGACAACGCTAATCTGCCGTTTGATGTAGGTATCTCCACAAGCCACAAGGGAAAGGTGGCAGGAACTCATTGGAGGTCTAACGCTGTGCCCAGCCCCCTCTCTTTGGTCCTTTCCGCACTTGGATCTCATCCCTGGTTTTATCAGAGTTTAGCTCGCGACACAATTCCTTGCGTTTATCCCTGGTTATAACAGCATCCGTTTCTCCCGGGACAAGTGTGGGGCGAAACCGGGGTGACCTCAGTGTAACGCGGAAACAAAAAACAAACAAACTCCGAGATAATTACAGGGGTGAACTCAAGCGTAGTGCAGAATGTAAGTTTGGGGACAGGGCCGAGCCAGGGTTTAAGGTCTAGCGCGGAAAGGACCTTTGCTATGGAGTACAACTTGGTCTGGTTTCGCCTGTCTTTCTGAAGGGTGGTTAGGTAGGCACTCACCAAGCACTCATTTCTAGTTTTGTGCTTTTCTGGGCTGAATCACGCTATCACCCCTGCTGAGAAATTCTGACTCATGGCGTGGCGAAAAACAAAGACAAAAACCCCGAAAACAGCCTCGGCAAGTTGAAATGCTTCTTTTAATAAATTCAGTGAAAACTCACCGGTTAACAGTGGAAGAGAACAGCTCGCCGCAAACCTGTACAGAACTTTCTGCCCCAAACTCACCCACTTGAAACAGTGAACCCGCATCCCCCACGAGGTTGAATATTCTAGTGTTCGGATTGATTTAAATTTATCCATCGGGAGGACTTCTGTGCTTCCTAAATAACGGAATGTAGCGGGGAGGCATTGTAGGAAAATTCAAAGGACACAAACAGAATAAGTTATTTTATTACAGTTTTTACGGAATGGAACGGGCAGCCTAAGCCACAGGGATGTTGTCCTTTAGCGCAGGCTAGCTTTCTCGTGCCATTCAGCGGGCTCTGCGCAGGAGAAATTCCCTGTGGATCCGGCCCACCCTCTAGCTTTAGAACCAAGTATCAGCAATTTTACAGTGCAAGAGGTATTACACCTCAAGGCATTTAAGGTGCCAGAAACCGTTAACATCAAATATATTAATGCAAAAAACCCCCCAAATAAAACAAAATTTCCAAAATGACAACACCGAGTCTTAAATATGTACACTTCTTATAAACACAAATAGTGCAAATTATATTATATTATGTATATATTTCAATATATATCTACAGTATATGCATTTTGAGTATAAAAAGGACTTTTAGAACAGGTCCTTAAAGGATGTAAGAAATCTGCGTTAACACTTTACAAAGTTAGATGTTCTGAAAGTCTTTAAAAAACCAACTCATTTTTTCTCTTTCTTCAAGAAGAACTGCCGAGCTTCTTCCCACGTCTGCCGAGGGAACCGATTGGAGAGCTCGAGATAATCTTGGGAGGCGAAGGCCTTTTCTGTTCAGCGAAGAAAGTGAAGAAAGAGAACCAGAAGTATTTTTGTCGTGAAATACAACAAAAAAATGTTAGCAAAAATGCCCAGATAATTTACAATTTATTCCACACCTTCTCCATTCTTCCCCCTCCCTGATGTTTCAACTACTTTTGATAATAAACTGAGGTAAAACTTTCAATGTGTTCGTTTGTGTTCCGAAAAGATTGTTTTATTGGACAACCGTCTTGACTTTACTGTAGAAACTATTTTGCCCCGTTAACCAGTGTATGTGGTAAAGGCGGGGTGGGGTGGGGTGGTGGAGCCAGATTGGTGTAGTGGTTAAGTGCGCGGACTCTAATCTGGAAGAACCGGGTTTGATTCCCCACTCCTCCACTTGCACCTGCTGGATGACCTTGGGCAATCCGTAGTTCTGATAAAAGCCGTTCTTGAAAAAGAGCAGTTTCTGTCAAGAGCTCTCTCAGCCCCACCTACCTCACAGAGTGTCGGTTGTGGGGAGGGGAAGGGAAAGGAGTTTGTAAGCCGCTCTGAGATTGAGTGAAGGGCAGGGTATAAATCCAATCTCTTCTTCCTCTTCCTCTTCTTGCCACTTCACAAAAACCTTCACAAGGATTAAAATCCATCTTGATTTGGAAGGACGCCTAGGCTGCATTCGGACATATATTTATCTGTTTCATTTATGTCCTGCGCCTTTCTCTCCAATGGGGGCCCAAGGCGGCTGACATTGTTCCCCTCTACTCCATTTTAGCTTCACAACGACCCTGTGAGGCAGGTTAGGCTGAGAGTGTGTGATCAGCCCAGGGTCACTCAGCGAGCTTCCACGGCATGAGTGAGGATTCGAACTCGGGCCTCCCAGATCTTTATCTGACACTTTATCTGAGAGACGTCGTGCTCAACTGCAGTTTTTCAACTGTAGTTCCACTGAACGGTACGCCACTCATCTTACTCCACTTAGCAGGTGGGCTTCGCACCGAGATGTCGAATCCGGGAACGACTTAGTTTGTACTATCTCCGGTTAGTCAAGACATTCAAATGCGGGAACTGTTACGAACCGTGCGAATGCCCGTCTTTTCCGGCAGCTGAGAGGGCAAGATAAAAATCTGCTCCTCCAAACAGATCCTGCTGGGGACACCACTTGTTTCCCACGCGAAATCAAACACTGAAAAGCGGCTTGTAAGAATGGAACGCCCCCCCCCCCTACCTGTGTCAAGACTTAATCCGCAACAAAGAGCTCATCCAAGCCTTATGGGGTTCTGTCTCAGGAACAACCTTCTATCAATAAGCAAAACGCAACCAATCTGTCAGTCTGTTCACCTCCTAGAAGCGACGTATTGTTTGACTGCACAAGGGCTGATTTGATGAAACTGACAGAATATACTCACCCCTTTGTTGAGCGGTCTGGTTGTCTGTTTGGCTGGAGTTCTGTGTGAAATCCTATAGAAACAAAACCGGTGGCGTTCAGTGTCTGAGAGACGGGTTTCGAAAGAACAGCTTAAAATATATAATTACGCAAATCAAACCGACGTCAGGCGGCGATACAGAGAACCCCCGACCCCGACGCTCTCTGCATGCCTTAGAAGCAAACCAAAACACCTTATTTTTTACATTTGGGAGGTGTTTCACAAACTCTTGGCTGTACTGCAGAAGACTCCAACTGATATAATAGGTAGCTATGTAAGTGCCGTCAAGTTGCAGCCGACGTCTGGTGACCCCAGTGAGGGGCTTTTGAGGCAAGTGAGAAGCCGGGGCGGTTCGCCATTGCCTTCCTCTGCAGAGCCTTCCTTGGTGGTCTCCCTTCCAAGGACCGACCCTGCTTAGCTTCCAATTTAGGGTGACCCCCAGCAACGGGATTTTGAGGCAAGCGAGAAGCAGAGGTGGTTGGCCGTTGCCTGCCTCTGCAGAGCCTTCCTTGGTGGTCTCCCTTCCAAGTACCGACCCTGCTTAGCTTCCGAGATCTTAGGAGGTCGGGCTATACCGTGCCGCCTCCCCTCCCGATATAATAGGCAGGCAGGCAAATTTTTTGAACGACGTCTATACAATCTGTAGCAAGAATCCCTTCTGTCAATTCTCTCCCCCCCCCCAACAAATGGGTGCTAAGAATTCTGTAATGGTTGTTTACAAACCGTGGTCTAAAACACATGCCTTTTGAAATGGCACACAATTCACTTGTAAGACGTGCCTGCTATGCTAACATTAGAAGCCAAAGGTCTAAGAAAGGTTACAGGATCCTCCTCCACGAGGAATTGAGCGGAGCTGGGAGGCTGGGGCACTTCTACATCTTGATAGCATTTTTATCCAAGCTACTGAATAAGCCAGCCGCCACCCCGATTAACTGGAGTCAGCACTACCTGGAATTATTTGCTGCTCTGGAAACAATGTCTGGCCCCTTCCCCCCCCCCCCCCCCCCCGGTTCAATCACAAGCCCCTGTCTTCCTGCGTGCCTGGAAGTCTCCAGAATACGTAAAGACCTCTTCCCTTGTCTGTGGGAGGTCCCCTTTGGCAATCATAGCAGGAGCCGTAGTGCCACCACCAAAAAGGCCTTGTCCTCTAGGGGCTTCCTTGAAGGGGGCCCCACACTGCAGGGCCTCTGAAGTACATCTGAATGCTCAGACGCCAGTGTTCCCTCTAAGCTGAGTTAGTGTGAGCTCACAGTTTTTTAGCCTCCGGCTCACACATTTTTGTCTTAGCTCAGGGAGCATGGCTCCAGAGCAAACTAATTAATGCAGCAGCCAGATCACTGGCTCGCAGCTTTAATGCCAGGAGCTCACAAAGTAGAATTTTTGCTCACAAGACTCCACGGCTTAGAGGGAGCATTGGACGCCACCATGTTGGGAGCATGGAATGCCTCTTTGGATCTTGGCTCCAGACTCCGCTTGCTCCAGAATTTTGCCTTTAGCTTCCTTTTGAACTCCATAACTAGTCCTGCTAACATAGGCTGTGGTAATAAAAGCTCAACGTTTCGCAAACAACTGATGATTGCAGAATTTCCCTGCGCTAATAGGTTTTAAAGTGGAGCCTTGGAGCTGAAGGCTAACCCCTGGAAAGAGCTAAGCGTTCTGCCACAGAACCTGATACTCTGGATCGGTTGATTTTATGATTGGCAGGGTGCACCCTTTTAGAGGGTGGTGGCAGCATAATTCTACTTGGGATCTTTCCCTGACTTGGGTTCCGATTATTTCTGCCGCGAATAACCCTGTGCGGCCAATCACCCAAAGACCCCTTTGTCTTGGGCACACTGCTCTGAGAAATCACCCTCCAGAACCTGCCCACTAGGATAATTTGGGTCGGATTTTAATACATAACACAAGAAATCTGGACAGAAGGGGACGCAGAGATAGCCTGGTGACCCCACCCCCAGCTTCTCTGATTCCATTTTTCATTCTGTAACAACAGACATACATATAGTACTCTGGAAAATCTTGTTGGTCTTTAAGGTGCTAGTGGGATCGGATCCGATTGTTTCGTGTATTTTCTTCTGCTCCGTTTTTACATATCCTACAACCCAGGCGATGGCAGCGATTTCTTCCATCTCCCACCCCAATAGTTATTCTCCTGTCCCAGGGTCAGATATCTCCCCCCCCCCTCAAAGGAGAACCTTCCCTGAAACGAATGGGATATTTGCCTGTGTAAGGCACAGAGATCATGTCTCTCCGCGATAGTGAGTGGAAATGTAAGAACAATTGAAAATCTGTTTCTCATTCTGCAATATCTGGTGGTGGCGGAGGGGGGGGGGAACCCAGCCTCTGGTACAGCCTGCCTGTTTGTTTGTTTTAATATTATTATTAGATTTTTAAAAAAGAAAATCTGATGACTGAACGATTTCCAAAAGTGGAAATGAACATGTCTTCGGGCTGTCGAGTTGTATATACGCTCATGCGAACCAGACACCCGAGCACTTCAACCATTGCCCGGTAAAATCAAATGTAAAATCAAACAGGCTCGTACAATCTAATGTTAACAGCGCGGTGCCAACTGCTTCTGGAAAAAAGGAGAACAGCTTGTTTGTCGCTAAGGATCAGAGCTACTGGGGAGGGATGCCCCAGAAGGGGTGCCTCCACTCACACACAAGGAACCTTCACTTGTGCAAGAAGTTCTTGCACGGATGGGAGACCTGTTGCGCCACTTGAAAGTGCCACCAGTCATGGACAATGCTCTCTCTAAGCTGTGGAGTCTTGTGAGCAAAAATTCTACTTGGTGAGCTACTGGCATGAAAGTTGTGAGCGAGCGATTTGGCCTCTGCATCAATTAGTTTGCTCTGGAGCCCTCCCTTCCGGAGCTAAGGCAAAAATGTGTGAGCCAGAGGCTAAAAAACTGCAAGCTAGCTCACACTAGCTCCGCTTAGAGAGTACACTGGTCATGGAATACATCCAGGGGAACCTGTCCTTGGCTTCTAAAGCCTCTCTAACAAAAGCAGTGCTACAAAGCGCCTTTTTACCAGCACCTTTTACAAAGTTATAGAGGTTAAAATATTCCCGTTATTAGCGCATTCTACTACGACGAAGAATATTTTTTTAATATCCCAAGCAACAACAAATGCTTGCCTCCTCCTGGAGACTGCTAAGACATTAAAAACTTGATGCCTTGCTCTTTGGAGCGCTCTGTGTTAGAAATACGTTTTTTTTTAAAAAGAAATTCCTTCCCTTTGACTGCTGTTAGGGTGGCCCAGCCCACCGAGCATCACTAAAACGGAGGCGAGTTACCCAAGAGGAGGCCTGAGCGGATCGCACGGATGGGCCACGGGAGGAGGGATGCGCTCCACCGAAACAAAGGGAGGGGGAAATTTAATTGCGCTGAGAAAGTATAAAAAGAAACACTGTGCTGCCACGATTGTGTGGCGCAACGTGACTGCTGGGAAACCGAATACCGGCAGGCAAAATAAAACAAGCGAATGAATGAGTAAGTAAACAAATAAGTAAAGCAAATCCTTCAAAAAGTGTGAACCGCTTTAAATAATAAATAGATAACACAAAGGGAAGTGGTTAGGATGGACTGCTTTACTGGAAATGGTAGGATTCGAGCATGATTACAAGCGCAGTTTTCTGTAGCTATACAAAGCTGCGTTATGCCTTTTGTTCTGGGTGATAGTAAACTGTACACTCATCTGGGGAGAAGGCTCCTTAATATTTACTTTTTAAAAGCTGACGGTGTTAAATAGATGTAGTTCAAAATCCTGCCGGCATGCCTCACTCGGTTTAACTAAAAACACAACATCATAACATTTAGCGGGAACCCAAATTACTCTACACGCTTTTACTCTTTAAGGAGAAACTTTGGGGTTTGTGTCAAAAAGAATCACTTGTTTGATTAGAAGCGAATGCATTCTGTCCCCCTTAGCTTCCAACGCATCGGAACGGCGAAGAAACCGATACGCAATCGGTTTGTCAGGAAATAAAGTACCTGAATGAACGTAGCCAGCAAAATGCAGCTCATCTCTTGCTCCAAAATGATCTTGTTCTGCGGGTTATTGTAGCAAGCCGCTATGAGCGTTGGAAAGAGGACTTTGATCAAGCGGGGGTCGCTGAAGTACTGGAAGGGCAGCTGGCAGAGTTTCTGCAGGACGGTGGGGTGGCGGCCGGATTGGACAATCACCTGGGGGGGAAAATGCAGACAGAACAATGTTAGAGTCACAGTGACGCACCTCCTGAATCAGCTGGATGGAGAAATAAAATTTCAAAAGCTGAAGGATTTGGTCTTGTTAATGAAGACTAACATGACTGACCTGCTGTACAACCATAGCACCGACACCACAAAGAATATTAAAACTCTACTGTGCGTGTGTTAAAAATAATTTAACGAAGATTGTACTTATCGTGTCACAAAAGGGCCAAAGAAACACAATGCGGAGGGGTTCAAACGGAAAAAGAAATCCGGAGACAAGGTTCTAGAAGAGGAGTTGCTGATAAAGTAATTCTTCACGTAGAACTGGAGTCCCGGATGGCAAGTGCCAACTTTCGACACCGAACAGGAAAAGAAAAAGGAGACTGTAGGTCGTGTGGAGTTCGGACGAGGCTTAGAAAGATTCCCCCTCCCATTTGCCCGTTTATCTGCATTTCTATCAGTGCCACTGACTTTAAAAGGGGAATTGTTTAGATAAATGGAACTGCTGTCAGGCAGGCCGAGTGTATCTTAAGCAACGGAGCGCTATTAAGGGCCTCATCCAGGTTTGAGGTAACTCTCTTAAGTTACTCGCTCGATCTGCAAAGGATTGGATGACAAACAGTGAAATCTTCAAAAAATCAGATCGGCTCCAAGGACAATGGATTCAGCAACAAAACCACGGAAGGGCTACCTGACCCAACCTTGGTTTCGCTTTGTTGGAGGAAGCCCCTAGAAATTTCGGAACACTGTACAAAAACTGAAAAAGGTCAGGATTGTAAATTGTATTGGGGGGACGACCCCCCGGGCATTTTACAGGTACACACACCCGACAGAGACTGCACTCAAATTAAAACCAGAAGGACACTAAGAAGTGGCCGAGAGCACGGGAACATAAATTACAGGGATTTACAGGTTTTCAAAGAACTTTTAACAATTCGTTTAAGAACACATTCTCCTGTAGTAATGCAGCTCGGGTCAAGAACAAGATCAACAAAGTAATAGTTCACATTTTTTAGTTCAATAGCCAAAATGAAACCGAAAACCCAGCCGGTGACTACAGATAGGAACCCCTTAATTCTCTTAAATCCAAATGGAATTTTAAAGACAACCAAATATGCGACCGTATACCACACCGGCAAGGCGCTGCATTGTTTCCGCAGGATGTCAAAAGCGCAAAGATTGTCATTAAGGTATTAAAGGATACTCCCCTGAAACTATATTGCGATAAACGTCACCAACTTCATTTTAAAAATTCATCATTTAGTGGTGATTTTTTTTTTTTTACCACGAGTATTTTCTGGTTGTTGTTTTTTGTTATTTGTTTTTGGAGGAGGATCTTATTGTCCTGAATGATTAAAAAGGGGAGCCAATACCCTTCGGACGCAGAATGCTGCAGAAACTGTATGAGAAAATCCAACAAACTAGTTTCCAGAGTCTTTTAATTTCTCACAAACTTCTAATAACACTCCACTACACCGACTACCAAATCCTATGCCTGCCATTGGTAACGTCTTCCTAAAACAAATCCACAGGGAATCAGGATTCATACTTTATCTTCCCCTTCCTCATATTACCTGAATTTCCATATTTATTTATTTATACGCTGCGGTGGCTCAAGCAGTTAAGACGCTGAACTGCAGACCAGAAGGTCAGTAGTTCAGCAGTGTGAGACCCGAGTGCCGCATGACGGATTCGGATTCGACTGGCTTTCGAGCAAGGGAAACCTTTACCTTTACCCATTCTCCCCAATAGGGTTTACATTGTCCTCCTTTCCTCCATTTTATCCTTCCAACAACCCTGTGAGGTAGGATAGGCTGGGAGCGTGTGACTGGCCCAAGGTCACCCAGCAAGCTGCCATGGTAGAGTGGGGATTCGGACCTGGGTTTTCCAGACACTAGTCTGATACTTTCACCTCCACAGCATATCCAATGTGGCTACTAAAAATTGCTACATCCCATAGTGCTTTGCAACAGGACCAACCACCTTCTTCGTCAACAACAAAGAGGAACAATGAAACATCCATGTTCCATGTTAGGGACCGCGGGGGAATAGCTGCATATAATTTGAACACACTGTGCCCTTGGCACATTATTTATGGTGTGGCAATGCCATCTCTCCGTGACTTTCATGTATGGCTTTTTTGGACAGACGCTTCCAATCCTTATCTTTGCTGGTGGTGACTCAGAAAGAAGTCTGAAGGGAAGAAAATCTGAGATCTCTCCTCCTCTAAAAATGACAGTAGTACTTACTGTTATCAGACACTGAGCATTACTTGTTAAGGGCATGCTTAAATTCAGCTAAGGGGAGAGATCCAGATGGGTCGCCATGTTTGTCTCTCTGTAGCAGCGGAAAACAGCAAGATTCCAGGAGCACCTTAAAGACTAACAAAGTCTGTGGGAGGGGAGGAGCTTTCGTGAGTCACTGCTCACTTCTTCAGATCCCGAAGTTTCTTCACAGGGCTGATGGATTTCCATTCTGTACGGCCAGGGCTATTTTCGGGCAGGAACGCACAGGAACGGAGTTCCGGCTGGCTTCAGAGTTGGCCACGCCCACCACAGCCAAAACCTCTGTGTGCTTGGCTACAGAGGGAAGGCCTGGAGAGCGACCCCCCCCCCGTGACTCAGAGGCGGCCGGCCCAGGAGGGCCCTGGAAGGATCGGGGAGGCATTAAAATTGCCTGGGCCCCTTCCAATGTTCCCTCTAAGCTGCGGAGCCTTGTGAGCAAAAATTCTACTTTGTGAGCTACTGGCATTAAAGTTGTGAGCAAGCGATTTGGCCACTGAATAAATTAGTTTGCTCTGGAGCCATCACAAAAATGTGTGAGCCAGAGGCTAAAAAACTGTGAGCTAGCTCACACTAACTCAGCTTAGAGGGAACACTGGTCCCTCCCCACCCAGCCGAGGCCCCGTGATTTTCAATTTATTATTTTACATGTGGCGCTCCCTTGGGTGTGTGTGCAGGGTGCTCCTCCGATTTATTTAAAGCTCCCCCCCCCGAATTAAAAGATCCTGGCTACGGGCCTGGGAGGAGCTTTCGTGAGTCACTGCTCACTTCTTCAGATACAGCTAGAAGGGGAGTCCATCTTTCCTCCTATTTTGGAGAGCGGAGCGGTTTCAGAAACCGAACGACAACAGCAGGCAAATGGCAATTACGGGTGAATGACAACAGCAGGCCTGATCGGATTAGGTGTGATATCCAGAGGGCTCAGCTTTGGTGACAAAGGAGTCGCAAAGACCTAACCGTTTCACGCCTCTGTGTGCTCTTCCTCACAAAATAACCGAGAAAGTATCTCTATACTTGGGAACGCCGCGGTTGACCACCGAGTTCAATATTGCCCGTAATTTAGAGAAACACTAAACCAGTGGCCTGTGATCCTGAATTGAGTTGTGACACTCATACAGGTGGGTCACGAGGCTCGAATCTCTGAGCTGGGAGAGAAGGCTCCAGGTAGTGGGAAAAGGAAAAGGCAGGGCTGGACTGCCCCATTCTCTTCCCCCTCCTTGGAATGCCATTCATTAACTTGTCTTACTTCCAGCCACTAGGAATTTGGGAGGCAATGGGCTAAGATTGCCAGCCAAGGCCTGGCAACCCCTAGGAGACTCGGGGTGGGCAGGGCCGAAATGGTGCCCCGCAGCATCACCAGAAGTGATGTATAACGAGAAGTGATGTCACCGTGTCCCGGGACAATAGAGGATTCACCCCAAACTATGGTAAAAACCGCGAAGTTTGGGGGTGAGTCCTAGAGTGTCCCGAAACATGGTGATGCGGCTTCCGGTTATATAGCCAGAAATGGTGTTGTGGTGCTATGGGACGCTGTTTCGCCCTTCTACTTTCCCCCACGTCACCCTATCCAGAGGTGGCAGGGGACAAAGGCCAGTGTTGAGAGGCGGGTGCAGCCTTCGTTCATGGTCTCCCAGAGCCACGTCACAAGAGCCCGAACCTTCGCCTGTGGTGCTGGACCCCAAACTGCCGAGTTCGTTTAGAAAAAGTGGCCTCCTTGCAAGTCTGGGAACCACTGCCCGAAGGAGTTCCTCTCCTTTGAGCTCTGCCTCCTCTTCCTGGACCACTCACGACCTCTTATTAGACAGTCCTTGCGGATGTATCCATTCACGCCTCACTGGATCGTATAGCCCCATATGGCAAACAGCCCTGTTATCTAAAAATTCCAGATTATACCCTCAACGTACTCTTCTCTTTATGCACTCTCTCGCTCTCTTTGTTCCTCTGCCACGAGGCTCTTTTCAAAGCCCTGAACCTCTGTTTCTGTTTTCCACCTCTGCCATTGCGTTTTGGCTGCTTCCTGTCATTGGAATGCTCTCCCAGGACATCCAAAAGTCTCCTGAAATGTTTTTTTTTTTTAAAAAAACCCTCAAAACAGATAAAAACACACACAAAAAGATCTGGTTTTCCCAAGCCTTTCCCAAGCCATCCTCATCCTTCGCCCCACCTTTGATGGTAAGCCCGTGGATAGGGACCTGTTTGTTTATCTACAACACTTATATCCCACCTTCCCGCCCTTACGAGATAACAGCGTTCTTTGTAAAACAATAATAATAGCGAGCCAGTTTGGTGTAGCGGTTAGGAGCACGGACTCTAATCTGGGAGAACCGGGTTTGATTCCCCACTCCTCCACATGCAGCTGCTGGTGTGACCTTGGGTCAGTTACAAGTTTTCTCAGAGCTGTTCCCTCACAAGCAGTTCTCGAAAGAGCTCTCTCAGCCCCGCCTACCTCACAGGGTGTCTGTTGTGGGGAGGGGAAGGGAAAGGAGATTGTAAGCCGCTCTGAGACTCCTTCGGGTAGTGAAGGGTGGGGTATAAATCCAATCTCTCCTCCTCTTCCTCTTCAACACCTAAACTCAGTGGGCCCCCAATCAGTGAAGCACATGACCGCCTTTGGAATTCTGAGAATGGGTAGTGGGTACCACCACAAAATGGCTGCCATGGGGTGGTGAGGTCAATCATGAAATGGCTGCTACAGGAGCCTAATCACAAAATGCGAGGTACAAACCAAGCACCCCGTCTGCTTCTGAACAGGCGCTCCCTACAGTTCCACAGGTGATGAGTCCCCGAGCTCTAATGAAGCTCATGGTTTTGGGAAAGAAAAGGTTGTTATCCTCCAAGGTGAGGCCTAGCGATGTCCCGGAATTACAATTGCTTTCCTGATGACAGAGATCTGTTCCCCTGGATAAAACGTCTTCTTTGGAGAGTGGACTCTGTGGCATTATACCCCACTGAGGTCCCGCCCCTCCCCAAAGTCCGCCCCCAAATCTCCATAAATTTCCCCACTTAGAGTAGGCAACTGTAGTGAGGCCAAGAACATGGGCACCAGGAAACACACCAAAAGGTCAAGGAGGCTTTGAAAACAATGAAAAAATACCTAAAAATGTTGCTTAACAGAAAATGTAGAAGAGAGAGAGAGAGAGAGAAGAGAT
>NW_015166519.1:17926-49464 GCF_001447785.1 Gekko japonicus
CAGCAGGAAGCAAGCTGAGTATAGATATCACAGACACTTATTCCTCTCTCAAACGAGTCTGAGAAAACTGACCCCATTGTCCGTCTCCGCCTTAAGTTAGGCTACCATCCAATTGGATGTAACACTTGTAAGCTGCGTTCAGACATCATGAACAAACTGGAGTTTGTGATAAACACGGGCTTGGTTTGTATTTTTTTAGCCCTCTTCCCTTTCAACAACCCCTCCCACCGCCACACCGGGATCCAGAACTTCCCAATTTGTTGTGACGCTGGAATTATTTTGAGTACACATCTCAGAAAGTGGCCAGTGGCAACACTGCAAAATATTCTACCACAAATTTGCTGGTCTGAGAAACCTGGAAGAGCAGCTTAAATATGTCCACCACTATCCTCAACGATTGTCTACTCGAAATAAACCTGCTAAATCCCGCTTTAAAAGGGCCTTTGCAAGAATCCGTTGCTGTGCTTCATGTCACCAAAGGGTAAACAAGATTTCCAAGGCTGGTCAAAACAGTCCATTTGCAAAGAGCATTTGATCTTAATTAGACAAGTTGTTTCCCCATCTATCAAAGAACTCTCCAGACAATTCCCTCCCACCCACTATGGTCCATTAATAATAATAATTAAAAAATCACATTAATCTTCGGGCGTTAACAGTTGCAGCAATAATCCATTACCCAGAGTTCCTTTAATGTACAATTTGGGTGTTTTTGTAGAATTGGTCTTTGGAGATGCAAACAGGGCAACATTAGAGTGAGATTTGTGAGAGTCTCTCTCCATATCTATACATGCAGAAATATCTATATTCTCTCTTGATATCTACATATCGAGCGAGAACGTACGTATGTATTTATGTATGTGTATGCATGTGATATGATATATATATGTGTGTGTGTGTATGCATGTGATATATTCATTACAGTTAGAGTAAATTAGCTCACACTTAAAAGGGAACCTGTTATCTTCCGATTCTTTTAAGAGGCATCCATTCATTTTATGTTCTATGTATCACTTTCCCCATTACAGAGCCTTCAAGGCAGCTCAGAGATAAATAAAGGGTTAAAACAAAATGCAAAAGTTAGAAGGATGATCAACATTAAAAAGTAAAACTAAAATTAATCTGTTGGCAGCTGTAACAGATTGACATAGAAGACAGTGCAGGAAAAGGTTAATTTAATTAGCATTATTATGGAGCAGATACGCAATTATTTAAAAGTACATTCAGAAAAATTATTATAAGAGCAGGGGTAGGTGGCACAAGAAACCTACAAATTGGACAGTGATGACCCTAAAATTACAGAAAATTATTGGACATCTCCATTCCAAAATAAGGGGACCGCCATTTCTGTCCACAAGTTTGTTTTCTTATTTGAATTTTTTCTCATCCTGTCCTGAATGGTGGCTGACATAGATTTAAACTTGAGCTTAGAGAAAAGAAAATTATTAAAGGCTCCTGAGTCCATTTGGAATTGTCTTAGATGCAGAAGAAACAGAGCGACAAACTAAAGACAATTTGGTTTGTTGCCGAATGAGAGAGAGTTGAACAATGGAAACGCAGTGAGGGTCATTTGATTGGAAATGGGACTAAAAAAAAAAGTGAAATTGTTGGCTTGGAACCAAATTTACATGTTTGATATAGTTTAAAGGTAGCGGTGATAAAAGAACTGGAATTTGTTTATATCATCTAATCCAATATAAGACTAGAGCAGCGCAGATATCGAGCGATTGTCAATTTCCTAAATGAACAAAATATTCATTCATGTCTTGGATTTTCCTGTCTGGAAAGAAGTATCCGGAGGCAAATCACTACACTAATGCAATATTAAACAATGTGTAGATCCTGCAAGTAGCAGTCTAAATGTTCTGACAATTTTTCTCACCCAGATGTCTGTATTTTCTCTCCCTCTCTCGTAGTCGATCACAGAAGTCCTACCAGAAACATGAAATGCCTTTATTTTAGGAATTTAAACTTGTGTATTTAGCCATATGTGAGAAACACAGACCACCAGGGCCCCTCCCACAGATATTCGATGTGAAATATGCTACTTATTCCCGGAGGACTAAGCTAACTATTACGGCAAGATCTCTTTTCTAGCAAAGATGAATTCTATGTTAGGTGATGTGCGGAACCCCCCCCCCCATCCCTTCTATTTGACCTTTTGCAACCATTTATTCCCCCTCCAAATCCGACTCTCTTAGGAGTGTGCTGGGGTAAAAAGCTAATGGGTCTAAAAGGCTGCATGCTGCCATTCTGCGATTCTCCTGTACAAATCGGAACACGACCATTAGAAACGCTTTGGCTGGTGGAACTCCGCCGTGGGGGGACTTCAGTTCGTGCCCTTCCATTTACTCGAAGTAAAGGAGCGAACGGTTTCAAACAAGCGGGAACCGAACTTCGGCCGAGATACGATTTTGAACGGTACAATACCCCCGGCTTGGCTTTATGGGAGGCTGTTTATAACTACATAAAAGAACCTGTTCTTTTAGTAGATAAGCACGAGTGCCCACCTCTCTCTCTCTCTCCCTCAAGTCGGATCTGTGTTATTTCTTTGTTACTCTATAAACAATTCCCAGACTGTAAGCATTTAATCAGAAGGGCATGTCATCACTTTGGTCCAACCCCGCTCTCATTTTTCTTCCTCGACCATTAGTAAAGGATCTTTAATGCAAAAAAAAGAAAAAGGAAAAAAAAGGCAGTAGCGTTTTTGCTAGTATTCATCACTGATATCGACCTTCCCATAGAAAATCTGTTATTTTCAAGTTTTAAAAGGATCATCTGGTCTTTTTTAAGACCTCGAATGAACACAACCCCCCCTGCCAAATGGAAGTAAGTATAGCTTCGAGTTTCGCTGTAATAACAATTCCCTGTAATTTTCACTTAAAGGCCAGACCGGAGCGTTCGACCGAAAGTCAGATGCAAACCCAATCTTCATTTCAATAGGCAGCTCAAAAAGAAAATGTTGGTTACTTTGGAAGACGGTAACAAATGGATCCACGTTATCCTCTGTGACAAATTTCAGACAGACGAGGGAAACTGTCTTGAGTTTATTTGTAAATGAAGCGGCATACCTATATATTAAAACGTACATTTCCTAATCCTCCTGTTCATATACAAGCTGCCAAACTCTTAAGATTCCACGAATGGCTTCTCTGACAACTGCTGCCGTAAGTACAATTTTTGTGGAGTAAATAGAACTAATTTGGGTGTGTGTGTGTGTGATTACAGGTTCTACTCAGTATTCCTAACACTTCTATTGAAGAACAATATTAAAACTCTATGAAGAAAATCCAATTTCTGTGTAACCTACCAAGTACATGAAGCCAGGGGTGGTGCTCTAAAACATCTAGATTCGAGTTCAGTACCACCTCAGAGACCAACAAGATTTTTTCGGGGTAGCCCTAACCTGGATAGCCTAAGCAAGCCCGATCCCGGAAGCTAAGCAGGGGCCGACCCTGCTGAGTACGTGGAAGGGAGACCTTCAAGGAATACCAGGGCTGGGATGCAGAGGCAGGCAACAGCCAGCCACCTCTCTGAAACATCCGAGCCGCACTAAGGTTGCCGGACGTCAGCCATGACTTCCAGGCATACACACGCACACGTGTGCATGGGCTCACGTACATCCAAATACGAAAATAAATAAATAAAAGGGCTTTCAGGGTATGAGGTTTTCAGACCCAACGTTCCCTTTGTCAGCTTATCTCCTGAAAACAGCAGGAACCTATTAGCATATTGGGCCACACCCCTGACAGCACCACTTATTAGCATATTAGGCCGCACCCACATGTTACCAGAAGTGTGATCATCCAGTCACGCCCACCTTTCCCTTCTTATTCTGTTTACCTTGTTTGTTGTCAAAACCCAGGGCCTTTTTTTGTAGCAGGAACTCCTTTGCATGTTCGGCCACACACCCCTAATGGTAGCCAATCCTAATGAGTTTCTGCTGTTGGGTGTGGCCTATTGTGCTAATGAGTTCCTGCTGGGCGTGGCCAACTTGGGAGCCAGCCAGAACTCCGTTCCTGTGCGTTCCTGCCCAAAAATAGCCCTGCAGACACCACAGCAACCCCCGGAAACCCTAAAACACGCAACCCTGTACTCCGCTGCGCTGCTTGACCTCAAACAGCCGCATTACGTGCAGGATCGGAGCCCTGGGACGGTACGACAAAAGAAAACTGTGACACCTTTTAAATGTTCTTTAGATAGCCATCTTAATACAATTTTTTAAAAAGGATAAACAAACGCTGCATTCAAAACAGATAAACTCGTTCGAGGATAAGAATATATAAGTAACAGATGTAAGAAAATACACAGCATATGAGGGGGCGAAAAGAGAGCTTGGAAATGGAAAAGGAAGGCCGATACCCTCGGGCTCTCTGGCTCTAATGCGCGCATGTCTTTGCGCCCGGGCAACTTACTTCGAAGCCGTCCTGCTCTCCAAGTTCTTGTGCGCGTGCCATGGGAAAAGCAGTAGGGTTGCAGAGACGATTAGGGTGAATTAGCGTCTGGCATGACCCTATCCGTTATCATACCACGCGGCTGCATTTCATATTCTTCCAATGAGCTTCATGAGCTATTTAAATACGTCCATGGCTGCACCAGAGTATGTGAAATGTTCTGTCGCTTAGGGCTTTCGCAAGCAAAATAGATTTCACATGGGCTTCGTTCACATCTTTTCCCCATTCAGGGTGACTCTCTTTCCCCCCATCGGTCTAGACTGGAGCGGAGGATGGTCGTCCGAATACTCCCTGCGGCCAGATTTAGGGAAGTGTCGCAAAAAAGATTTTAAAATGCCAGCGGCGTGTGCTTAATTGGAAACGGCAGTGCTCAGGTGACCCGTCTAGTAAGCTCGGTTTGGGCAAACCCGTTGTGGGTAAAGGCTAACTGTGGTAAGGGGGAAAGATTGTGCCCATTCATCCTGACCACTGGACAACCTTGTCCCACAATGAGTAAAATTCCATGCGTGGATGCAACATTTATGTACAGCCTAAGCAGGCTTTGGGGGGCTCTGCCCCCATTCTTAAAGGCACAGCCCCACAAGAATTTCTCTTGAAAAGGTCTTTTCCAATCATTTAAAAACATTTTTTAAAGGTGTGCACTCCTTTAAGCAGAGTGGGGTGCTGCAGTTGACTAATTCCCGCACTGAGCCAAGGGGTTGGAGTAGGTGACCTCTAGGATCCCTTCTCACTCGGTGTCAAGAAACTGGTCTCCTTTAAGAGAGTTTTTCTGCCTGTTAGCTTTCTTGGCTACAGAAGTCATCACCCCCACCTGCCGGCTTGTTCTCAGAATGGTTGCTTAGGCTGGCAGAAGTGATTAACTTGCGGCAGCTGAGAACTGTCATCTCAAGTGGTTGACAGCCTGCATTTTAGAGGTCTACCGTGGTGACAGCTTTCTGTTGGCTCAATGGCTTTTCTCTCTGCACTGAGAGCTTCAGCCCCACCAGAAAAAATATTTATCCCCCAAAAGCCACAAAATCCTGGCTACGGGCTGCCTAAGCCAGTGCCACATGTAAATGTAGACCAAGGGTTCCAAGTGTTAAAACGTACATTTCCTAATCCTAATCCATGGCTACCATGGCAACTGCTGACACCTTTTTGGGAAGTGGGTGGGGGCCAGGGACAGTTTTGCCCAGCAAAGCTTCTGCACGACTGTTAAGAGATTTGATTGGCAGTGCAGATTTTTTTTATAAAATGTTGCTTTGGCAACAGCTGCCACCACAGCAGAAAGATTCACACCGTGTTACCGAAATTAAGCTGCAGCGATTGTTCTGTGGTTGGCCCCGCCCCTTGTGGTGGCCATTTTGTGGCGGCCATGGTTTGGCTGTGCCCACCAGGCCATGTCGGCATTTCAAGTGCGCCCGCAGGCTCAAAAAGGTTGGGGACCCCTGTTGTAGACTCTGGACTTAATGATCTTAGGGACCGCCCCGTGTCACTCATTCTGGGAACAAGGAAGCAAAGGATTAAGGGTGGAAGTTAGCTGGGTGGAGCTTATCCATCTAAAGCTACAGCTTGCATTTGGGGAGGGACTCCCTTGCTGAGCGACAGGTTGGGGCCTCAGACGTTTGACACCCCTGGCTGAAATATCCAATGAACTATATGGTTGCTAAAGGTAAAGGTTTCCCTTGCTCGAAAGCTAGTCGAATCCTACTCTAGGGGGCAGTGCTCATCTTCGTTTCCAAGCCGAAGAGCCTGCGCTGTCTGAAGACTTTTTCCGTGGTCATGCGGCTAGCACGGCTAAATACCGAGGCGCACGGAACGCTGTTACCTTCCCACCAAAGCGGGACCTATTTATCTACTTGCACCTTCTTGCTTTTGAACTGCTAGGCTGGCAGGAGCTGGGGACAGAGACGGGAGCTCACTCTGTCATGTGGCACACTTGGGTCTCGAATTGCCAAACTACAGACCTTCCAGGCTGCAGTTCGGTGTCTTAACCTCTGAGCCATCGTGGGCCTCTAGGTTGCTAGGGGGACTTTATAGAGGCTGTTCCGTCACAACACTAGATTTCATGCAAGTTGTCCTAGTGCAAATGCTGTCCCCCCATGTATATGCCTAGCGGGCCTGAAGACGGGATGTGTACCTGGCAGGGTGGGTTTGAGCCCACACTCTACTGTACACAGGCTTGGATACAGAGAAGCAATGAGCATTAATGTAAAGGGGACTTCCCACCACCACCACCACCTCCAAATTTCACCCAGTGCTGCCCTTCTACCTAATGCTTACTGGGCTCTTCCCCAAAATAGAAGAAGACGAAGACAGAAGACAGAAGACAGAAGACAGAAGACAGAAGAAGAAGAAGAAGAAGAAGAAGAAGAAGAAGAAGAAGAAGAAGAAGAAGAAGAAGAAGAAGAAGAAGAAGAAGAAGAAGAAGAAGAAGAAGAAGAAGAAATAATTGGGATTTATATCCTGCCCTTCACTCGGAGTCTCAGAGCGGCTTACAATCTCCTTTCCCTCCCCCTCCCCACAACAGACACCCTGCAAAGTAGGCTGGGCTGAGAGAGCTCTTTCAAGAACTGCCCTTGAGAGAACAGTTCTGAGAGAACTGCTCTTTCAAGGGCAGCTCTGACAGAGCTATGGCTCGCCCAAGGTCATCCAGCCAGGTGCAAGTGGAGGAGAGGGGAATCAAACCCCAGTTCTCCCAGATTAGAGTCTGCGCACTTAACCACGACACCAAACTGGCTCTCTCATCAACAAATGAAGCTACCTTATAGTGGATCAGACCCTTGGTCCATCAGGTCAGTACTGTTTACTCATACTGGCAACAGCTGCCCAGTTCGGGAACTTTCACCTCACCGACTACCTGATCCCTTTCTACTGCAGATGCCGGAGACTGAACCTGGGAACAGATGTTTTGGTATTGAACCACAGCTCCTCCTGTATCATAGATGAACACATGAAGCGGCTTTATATTGAATGTGGCACCCTTGGTCCACCAACTCCAGTATTGACTACTTAGAATGGGCAGCGCCTCTCCGGGGTCTCAGGCAGAGGTCTTTTGTGCCACCTGCTATCTGATCCTTCTAAATGGAGACTCTGGGAACCGAACCTGGGTCCTTCTGCATGCCAAGCAGATATTCTACCCCTGAGCCACAGTCCCACTGAGGAGATGCTCTGTAATGACAAAGGACGTGGGACGAGGGAGCGCCACCTGGAGGGGGGCGAAATGAATGGCAAGGAGAACACGGGAACGTAAGAGAAGCCATGTTGGAACCAGCCAATGGCCCATCCAGTCCAACACTCTGTGTCACACAGTCACCAAAACCCAGGTACCACCAGGAGATCCACCAGAGTGTCAGGACCCTCAGCAACAATGGAAGCACACACTTGCAAGAAGGTTTTACTTTATTGAAGCTGGAGATGCATGGACAGGAACACTGTTAGGAATGAGGGGTGAACTATGCGCAAAACAGTTATAGTACATTCATATGAGCATTACCCAATTACTATGGTTCCCGCGCGCGCCATTAGGCCTGGGAACTAACTGCTACCCAAAGCAAAACAGGTACGAGCTTCCCACGGCTCTGCCTGCCTAAAGCCAAAGCAATGATCTAAGCGACTCCTCCAGCGGCCTTGAAAGATACGCAGTGCAGTACGCAGGGAATGGCAATTAGCCACAGGGAAAGGTATGCGCATCTGTGCATAGGAAGGTATGCGCATGGGCACAGGGAAAATAACATTTTGGCAGCTTGCTGACATAGAGGGCCCAGAACTCCAGAAGCCCTCCCGCTCTTGCTCCCCAAGCACCAAGAAGACAGAGCATCACTCACCCCAGACCGAGAGCTCCTCTCTATACCTTGTGGCTAATAGCCACTGATGGACCTCTGCTCCACATGTTTACCTAATCCCCTCTTGAAGCTGTCCATGCTTGTAGCCACCACCACTTCCTGTGGCAGTGAATCCCACGTGTTTACTCTTTGGATGAAGAAGGACTTCCTTTTATCTGTTCTAAACCTTCTGCTTGTTAATTCCATTGAGTGCCTACGAGTTCTTGTATTGTGAGAAAGGGAGAAAAGTACTCCCTTCTCTACCTTCTCTATCCCATACATAACTTTGTATGGAGATTCCCTCCATATCCTTTGGCTTCACAGAAACTATGCAAACCCAGACAGACACCCAAATTCAACCTGGAAGGATGCCGTGTACGGAATATAAAGCCCCCTTCCCTTGAAGTCCATCCGTCAACACTCCGGGAACTTTGTACAACAAAGCCGTATATTGGTTGTGGGATCAGAACGTTCCCAGCGACAGAGGAAGCCGCTGCCTTCAGAGAAGGCTGAAGATGTGCAGTCTATAAAGCAGTATCAGAGGACGGGACAGACGGTGGCTCTCTGCGTGCGTCCGTGTCATTGACTTGAAGACTTCTGGCTTTGTTTTAAATTACTGGGTGACACCCGAGCGCCTCGAGAGTAAAAGGCCGACGGGCTTGGCTAGAGGTGGAACCCGAGCAAAGGGCGAGGTCCTCACAGTGCTGCCAAAGATTTATTTCGTGGCAGAAGCTCTAATGCCAAAGGCCCAATGTGTTTGCTCATGCTGATCTATTGAACAGGCTTGTGGGGAAAAAATGACTGGTGATTTTTTTTTTTAACAATGTATTTCTGCTAAGGACTAAGCAGGGACCACATAACGGATACACTTTTAATCTGACCCACGAGTTACTTTTCAGTAGGGTGGCCGACTTCCAGGTGGAGGAGGAGGAGGAGAAATTGGATTTATATCCCACCCTTCACTCAGAGTGGCTTACAAATGCCTTTCCCTTCCCCTCCCCACAACAGACACCCTGTGAGGTAGGTGGGGCTGAGAGAGCTCTTTCGAGGACTGTTCTTGAGAGAACAGCTCTGAGAGAACCCAAGGTCACACGAGCAGCTGCATGTGGAGGAGTGGGGAATCAAACCCGGTTCTCCCAGATTAGAGTCCACACACTTAACCACTACACCAAACTGACCAAAGAGAGATCACGGGATAAGTGAGTAAAAAATAGTCCATGGCAGCCATGATATATTTACAAAGGGAATATCACTCTTTTATAGATTTTCAAGAAATGGGCCAATATTAATACTAATATGGGATTGTAGAACTATTCGAGCCTTTGAGAGAAAGCATACAGAGAGAAAGCTGGACGAGAGAAGATTTCACTGAGTGTGAGCATTAGGTAGAGCGACGGCATGCAGAGATGAATGCTGAGTAGGGAAGGATTCACTTGGGTCTACACGTCCGAAGAAGACTTATGAAATAGGTGTTGGAGGAAGCCCGTCTGCAGATTCGTGGCCTTTATGCTATTTGTCTACAATCCAATATTAGTACAAGAAAAACACAAAGAAGATTTACTGTTGGTAGGAACTTTAGATTATTGGACTGGGCATTGGACTGTGCTTGTCATCACTGGTGGAATCATTTTTTGACGTTTATTCTCGTATGAATGTTTTAAAACAAGTTTATGTGCCAGCAACAATCCAGAGTCATATGCTGAACTATTTCTCTCTGGTCCTAGTTCTGTGTCCTCTTTGACGCCTTTTCTTTCCTGAAAACCACAAAGTGGATTCAAAGGTATTGTAAATCTTAATGTGTACATCTGGCCCCACACAGCTCGTTTTTTTTCTTTCTCAAATGACTCACCTTGTCTTTACAGTGTCTTTCGCTCTTCACTTTTCTTTGTCCGCATTTAGGTGTTTGGAATACAATTTCATAGAGAAAAACTGTGTTCCTGAATGTTTCAAGTGGATTCCTACAGCCGAAAGCCACATTCAGTTCTTTTGGGGTCATTTCAGATAAAATACATCCTAAAGTTACACTTAATGAGTTCTTCTTCAAACCAGTGCCGAAATTCATGGCTTATTGTTAGATTTGTACCAAACCGTCAAACCAGGGGCCATCAGGAGGTCCAGCAGTGGGGCCAGGACACTAGAAGCCCTCCCACTATTGCCCCCCAAAAAAAACAACACCAAGAATACACATCATCCCTTGCCCAAGACCGAGAGTTCCTACCTATACCTTGTGGCTAATAGCCACTGAGGGACCTCTGCTCTTAACAACATAAGAGAAGCCAATGTTGGATCAGGCCAATGGCCCATCCAGTCCAACACTCGGTCACACAGTGGCCAAAAATACCAGGTGCCATCAGGAGGTCCAGCAGTGGGGCCAGGACACTAGAAGCCCTCCCACTGTTGCCCTCCCCCCCTTCAAGCACCAAGAATACAGTGCCTACAGCACCCGGTATTTCCAGGCGGTCTCCCATCCAAGTACTAACCAGGCCCGGCCCTGCTTAGCTTCCGAGATCAGACGAGATCCAGCATGTTCAGGTTGGTATGGCCGTAGGCAAGAATACAGTGCAGTTCTTTTTTTCAATTTTTTGGTCGGTTGTACAACACAAATCCTATTTCACTGTCTACCGAATGACCCATTTGGTTGATTACACTGACTCTCTCTCTGTAATCCACCTTGAGTCCCCAGGAGAAAGGTGGGGTATAAATAACATAGACAAAATGAAGAAATGTTTTCCAACATGACTGCAAGACTGAAATGCAGATGTTGCGCATGAGGACAGGATAAAATGACCAAGCAGGCCTGCCCGCATTTTGAAAAGGAAGTCAGTCTATGGCTATTGAGACGGAGGGATAAAACCATCAATATTTTAAACGCAGAGGAATTCAAGTGAAAAATCTTTTCCCCTGAGACACTGCTTCCGAGCCGGCCAATCTAGACGCTTCTGGACTGTACTTCGGGTTTCTTGGCTTCGTCAGATTGGCAAAAGGGTGCCAAATAAACAGCTGACGTTAAAACGGGGAAGTAATGGAGTCAGATTTATGATTTAAGGCACAGTGGGATAACGGAAGAAGGCCAACCAACTTTGCATCTGGCCGTGCGTGACCATGTGCTGAAGCGCTTCCATTTGCAAAGATCTGCCAAATTAAAAATATTCATACGCAGCGATGAATATGCAAAAGTTTGGTGGGGTTTTTTTTTAAAAAAAATTTAAATCCCCAATGCGATGCCAACTCATCTGTCATTCATGTTAATTTAATTATCGGGCCACATTTAATTATCCAATATAAAATGCAAATGAGCCCAAGAGCTGGCGACATGTGCTAATTGGGTTCATGATAATTAATTAGAAGGGCGGAGAGGAGAAAAACGGAAAGAAGGTGGAAGGCGGAGGCTCGTTAACAGCGACATTTTAATTAGGGAAGTATAACCCTAAAGTGGACCCCCCTCCCCAACTGGCTTACTCACAGGCATTATTTTGATTATGAAACCCTCCTTTTACGAGGCCAGTTTTGTTAAGAGACCCCCCCCCCCTTATTTAGATGAGTGGTTGGTTTTATATCTCCTATCTGACCGGAATCCTAACATTACCAATCAAGTCGCTAGGTATTCCCTAGCTGCTACGGGGATCCACGGACCGGCTGCGAATGGACAGGAATGATTTCATCTCTATTTTAAGTTTATGGCCATTTATCAATGAGCTTTCTGATGTGTCTATCTGTGCTAACGGGCTGTGTAACATTTTTAGATTGTTTAGTGCTTGTAACAAATGCCTAATAAAGGTTGTGTGATGGAAGAGAGACCCCCACCATGAATAATAAAGGCCACAGCGTTGGGGGTGGCAGACATCCCTTCCCGACAGCTGCCTTGAGGGTGGAGGAAAGTCGGGAGAGTGATTAAAACGTGGAACTCGCTGACAGAGGATGTAGTGATGGCCATAGGAATAAACAGCTTTCAAAGGGGATTAGGCAGATTCATGGAGGAGAGGTCTAATGTGGCTTCTAGCCACAGTGACTGAGGGGAACCTCCACGTTCAGAGACACTAATCCTCTGAATCCCAGAGCCAGAAGGAAACATCAGGGGAAGGCCTTGGTCTCTATGCCTTGTTGTTGGTCCTCCAGAGGAACTGGTTGGCCACTGTGTGAGACAGGAGGCTGGACTAGATGGACCACTGGTCTGATCCAGCAGGGCTCTTCTGATGTTCTTATGAAGGCCTCGGCCTCTCTGCCCCGTTGTTGGCCCTCCAGAGGAACTCGTTGGCCACTGTGTGAGACAGGATGCTAGACTAGATGGACCACTGGTCTGATCCAGCAGGGATCCTTGGATATTCTTATGAAGGCCTCGGCCTCTCTGTCCTGTTGTTGGCCCTCCAGAGGAACTGGTTGGCCCCTGTGTGAGACAGGATGCTGGACTAGATGGACCACTGGTCTGATCCAGCAGGGCTCTTCTGATGTTCTTATGGACTAATGTTCTTAACCTCCACATTTAGAGGTGGTAAACCTCTGAATCCCAGTGCCTGGAGGCAACACCAGGGGAAGGCCTCAGCTTCTGTGCCCCATGGCTGGCCCTCCAGAGGAACTGGTTAGCCACTGTGTGAGACAGGATACTGGACTAGAATAGACCATTGGTCTGATTCAGCAGGGCCCTTCTGATGTTCTTATGAGACTTTTTGAAGAAACTGAAGAAACTTATGAGACTCTCTGAAGAAACTGTGTGTGTGCATGTATGTGTTTGGGGGTATTTGGGCTCACAACCATCTCTCTCCAAGGTCCACCTGCAGTCAGGTTTGAAGACAAGGGAGGACTTAGCCTGCTGCTGCTCCAAAAAGATGCTTGGGAGGAGGATTTGGGCTTAGAACCTCTTTCTCTTGGTCAAAATCCCACGCTGAAGGGGGAGGGCCTGTAGCTCAGTGGCCTTGCACGGGACGGTCCCGAGTTCAGTTTCTGTCATCTCCGACTCAAGGATTGAGTTTTCTGGGCCTGAGAGCCACAGCCAACCAGAACAGATAATACTAAACTGCATGAGCCGATGGTCAGTATAATGTCACCTTCGTACCTCTTGGACAGGGAGAATTACCGCCGTTACAGTTAGCCACACAGACTCACTGGAAAAGACAATAATGCTAGGAAAAGTTGAAGGCAGCAGTGGGAGAGGAAGATCCAACAGGAGATCGACTGACCCATTCGAAGAAGCCATGGCCCTCAGTTTGCAAGACCTGAGCAAGGTTGCTAAAGACAGGACATTCTGGAGGTCAGTTTGGTGTCGTGGTTAAGAGCGTGGACTTTAATCTGGGAGAACTGGGGTTGATTCCCCCTTCCTCCTCCACATGCAGCTGCTGGTGTGACCTTGGGTCAGTCACAAGTTCTCTCAGAGCTGTTCTCTCAAGGGCAGTTCTCGAGAGAGCTCTCTCAGCCCCACCTACCTCACAGGGTGTCCGTTGTGGGGGGAGGAAGGGAAAGAAGATTGTAAGCCGCTCTGAGGATCTAAGTAAAGTTGTTCAGTCGCACAGTCGAGTCCGACTCTTCGCGACCCCATGGACCAGATCACGCCAGGCCCTCCTGTCTTCCGCCGTCCTCTGAAGTTTGCTCAATTTCATGTTTGTTGCAAATTGAGGAGGCTTGCGTGCTGCCCATCAGCTTGCAAGAAGTTTTCTGGATGAAACCCAACCTCAGGCCAAAGACTATTAAATCCAATATGTTTCTATCGGCCTCACTAAAGATGTGGGACCAGAAACAGACACTTCTCCCGGACGGAATATCTCAACTGTCAACTTATTTGCACCAACCGTGGTTCCCTCCCGGAATGACCCCAAACGCGTTCAGGAATTGGACAAAGGTAGACATCAGCCGGCTGAGTGATCTGGTACACCAAGGGAGAATTAAGGACAAGCGATGTTTCGACCAATGTGTTGGTGCCCCTACCAGATGGCACCAATACTTACAATTGAAAAATCTGGTAGAAAACTTGGCGGGACAAGGAGTATTCAGGAGGGAGCTGACACCTCTGGAGAGCATTATAAAACTATACCCGACTACGTCAAAAGGGATACTAGCCAAAATCTACAAGACAATAGTGATGACAGAAAACCGGTCGAAATGTAGTTATCAGCTCCGATGGGAAGAGGATCTCGGTCAACACTGGGGAGACGAGGATTGGGAGTTGATCTGGGCTTCCCCGATGAATAAATCTGCAATATTCAATCTACGATTACAAAACTTTAAACTAATCACAAGGTGGTACATGACCCCGGTACAACTTAACAAAATCAACGGGTCCGGCAATCCCATGTGCTGGAAGGGCTGTGGGCAAATTGGCTCTTACGTCCACTGTTGGTGGAGTTGCCCGGTAATTAGTCAGTTTTGGAGGGAGGTTATCCCCCGAATTAAGGAAATGACTGACCAAAGTATCCCCTTCACGCCAGAAACGGTCTTGCTGAACAAGTGGGATGACATTGTGAAGGAAGATAAGAGACATCACATATCACTCCTGTTAACAACGGCCAAGTTATCAATAGCTGCGAAATGGAAATCTCCAGAACCTCCTACAATATCTGCATGGCATGATAAGATTTGGGAACAATTCGTCATGGCAAAAATTAATAATCAGAGTCGAGGGGCCCAAGTATCAATCACCGCATCGGACACGAAATTCAAGAGATTTTGGTCGCCGGTGGTGGATTACCTGACGAAGCATGAGATACTTCCCACAAACCATGCTTACCATAGATGGTTGTTCTTATAACTAGCTGGAGATTTCAGTTTCTGACTACGAGATGTTAGTCCGTTTATACTGTATGTTAGGGAGCAGTGTTTGAGGGAAGTTGGGTTGGAAAGTAGTCTCCTGAGTCCTAGAGTTTAACATGTTTACACAGCTGGGTATTAAGACCTAGATTATGAATTCATTTCTGCTCATAGTTGATATGTTATGTATTGGGGAAGTCACTTGTTCTGGTTCCTGTTCTGTCCTTATTGTTCTGTTACTCCCCCCCCTGTTTTTGTGCGTACTATACAGTAAAATAATAAAAACAATTAAAAAAAAATGTTTGTTGCATCGATGACACTGTCTAACCATCTCATCCTTTGCCGTCCCCGTCTTCTTTGACCTTCAATCTTTCCCAGCATCAGGGTCTTCTTCTCCAGTGAGTGCTCCCTTCTCATTGGGTGGCCAAAGTCTTTGAGCTTCAGTTTCATTATCTGGCCTTCCAGGGAACAGTCAGGGTTGATTTCTTTTAGGATTGACTGATTTGATCTTCCTGCAGTCCAATGGACTCTCAAGAGTCTTCTCCAGCACCATAGTTCAAAACAATCTATTCTTCGGCGCTCGGCCTTCTAAGTAAAGGTCAGGGTATAAATCCAATCATCACCACCACCATCATCTCCTCCTCCTCCTTTCATAGGGTTGACGAAAGTTGGAAGCCATTTAATGGCATGTAACACACACAGAATGTGAAAATGGGGACTGGCCAATAGTCAGTGTGATGGGAATGGAAAGGATTCTCTGCTTGGTTAGACAGCAGTGCAACGAAATGACTAAAATCACAGAGTTGAACCAAATTCTTGGAGCCAGAATGGTCTTGCTTAGAGAAGAATACATCGGAGCACGTACAGATGCGGCCTGGAAGGATCACGTCTGTCTCTCAGTTACATAAATCGGTTCTTTTTCTCGACTGCATCAATGGAGGAATACACGAAGAAACGGAAACAAGCTTTTACTGACAACCGGTATCATTAAGACATAAAAAACGGATCTCTTATCCCATCTAGTGGGAAGTCTTGTAACAGATATTATGCCTACTAGTACTATTGAGTAAGGATGATGTGTCCAAGACAGATCTAATAAAGGCTAAACGTGCAGAGAGGGATTTGCAGGTCCACACAGACTTATGTTGCTTTTCAATCTCCAGATCAGCAAAAGAACGGAAAACAAAAACGGTTTTGCAATCTCTCTCTTGTATGCTTAAATGCAGGATTTAAGGCTGTGTCCAGAAGGGTAGTTCATTTCATTACCCAGCTCTCCCATTAACAGCGGGCAGAGCTCGATGGATTTTCCCAAATCAAACCGGGAATCAAAGGGAGTGTGTTACTCCAGCATTTCTGTCTCGGTTCATAGTCTGGGTTTAGCTCTGGCACTGAAAGGAACTTAGGAGATGAAGCTGCGTGAATGCGTCTCAACCTCTTCAGTGACGAAAATGCAGAAAAGGGAAATGGATCAGGACGAAAAGGAGAGAAGACACGTGGAGGAGTTTTGGATGGTGCCGATTCTCTGTGCAAAGCGTGGGAACACATGAGCACCCGCCCCCCGGATGGATGGGGAGGAGAGGAAGAACCCCCCACAAAAAAGATTGACTGAGCTTGAACTTGAGATGAAGCCATTTCAGAATTGAACATATGAACATAGGAAGCTGCCGTATACTGAATCAGAACGTCGGTCCATCACAAGTTAGTATTGTCTACTCAGACTGGCAGCTGCTCTCCAGGGTCTCAGGCAGAGGTATTTCCCATCACCTCCTGTCTGGTCCTTTTAACTAGAGATGCTGGGGACTGAACCCGGGGAACAGCCACTCTTAACCACTGCGCCACACTGGATCTACCACTACAAATTTAATACACTACACATTTAATAAATAACAACAACAACAACACACCAAAGGGGCTCTACCACTGAGCCACAGCTCCCCCCCAAATTGTATTCCTGTCTTCTCTACTCCAGAAAGAATGCCTCGGTTACATCATTCTGCTGGAAAAGAACACTGTGCAAAAAAAGTATGCAATCGCACGTCACCATCCCTACACAAAATTAATATGCATAACCTGAAAGGATAAAACTATAGATGCATAAATAGGCATACCCTGAATGCGCGGAGCACACAGTCACCTACTCGTACTAGCCGGCTAGGTAGTGGTTAGGAGCGCGGACTCGGCTACAATGGAAGTGATCTAAAAATATAAACGTAACAGTTGGAGAGAGAGAGCATAATTATAGGTTTCACTTTGGAATCGGATTGAGCATGGAAGAAATGATAAAAGAACATAACCTGTCAGCCAGAGACATTAAGCACTCGATGCAATACAACATATTGGTGTTTGTACCTCAGGAATATAAGAGATCAGTGTAAGTAGACAATAGGGAAATAGTCATTTTTCCGTTTAGCAGTATTTTGAGATGAACAGCCACTCTTAACCACTGCGCCACACTGGATCTACCACTACAAATTTAACACACTACATATTTAATAAATAACAACAACAACACACCAAAGAGGCTCTACCACTGAGCCACAGCTCCCCTCCAAATTGCATTCCTGTCTTCTCTACTCCAGAAAGAATGCCTCGGTTACATCATTCTGCTGGAAAAGAACACTGTGCAAAAAAGTATGCAACCGCACGTCACCATTCCTACACAAAATTAATATGCATAACCTGAAAGGATAAAACTATAGATGCATAAATAGGCATACCCTGAATGCGCGGAGCACACAGTCACCTACTCGTACTAGCCGGCTAGGTAGTGGTTAGGAGCGCGGACTCGAATCTGCGGGTTTGATTCCCCTCGCCTCCACATGCAGCTGCTGGTGTGACCTTGGGTCAGTCACAAGTTCCCACAGAGCTCTTCTCTCAGGAGCAGTTCTGGAAAGAGCTCTCTCAGCCCCACCTACCTCACAGGGTGTCTGTTGTGGGGAGGGGGAAGGGAAAGGAGATTGTAAGCCACTCCGAGACTCCTTCGGGTAGTGAGCGGCGGGGTATAAATCCAATCTCCTCCTTGTTTTTTGTAAAAAGGCTGATCTGGCTCACTTATTAATCCAGAAAAATGGATCCAAATCAGAGGTGGACCTGTAATTTCTCTTATAGTTTTTCTCAGGACACCCCAGGGGGACTTCAGAGCAGTTTCTCACCCAGACACTGACCGGGCAATAGATTTTGCTGAGTTTCGTGGATGAAGCTAGGAAGCTTGTGAACTCAGGCACATCATGAGAGGCAGGGCTTTTTTTGTAGAAAAAGCCCAGCAGGAACTCACTAGCATATTAAGCCACACCCATGACAGTACAGCTCATTAGCATATTAGGCCGCACCCCCGTTACCAGACGTGTGGTCATCCAGCCACACCCACCTTTTGCTTCTTATTCTGTTTACCTTGGCTCAGTCACAAGTTCTCACAGAGCTCTTCTCTCAGGAGCAGTTCTGGAAAGAGCTCTCTCAGCCTGAGTTCCTGCTGTTGGGTGTGGCCTATTATGCTAATGAGTTCCTGCTGGGTGTGGCCAACTCGGGAGCCAGCCGGAACTCCGTTCCTGTGCGTTCCTGCCCAAAAGTAGCCCTGAAGCTAAGAAGTTTGTGAACTCAGGCACATCATGAGAGGGACGGCAGGAAGGGTTGCATCAGTGCTTTGTTTTTGTGACCCTTTCCTACATGCCCAGGAAAATGCTGATCGACACTGGGGGGTCAGGAAGCAATTTTTCTCCAGGCCAGTTTGGCCGGGGATCCTGGAGGTGTTTTTGTCATCTTCTGGGCATGGATCACGGGTCACTGGGGGTGTGTGGGGAGGGGAGGTATTTGCGAATTTCCTGCATTGTGCAGGGGGGGTTGGACTAGATGACCCTGGAGGCCCCTTCAACTCTATGATTCTATGATTCTGAGTGGCTTCAAGGGTGCTCTCATGCACACCGAATGGCGTATTTCCAATCCACTTTCAATGCGTTTTGCGGCTGGATTCAATGCACTTTGCGGCTGTACAAATCACTAGAATGATAAAAGGGTTGGAACACTTTCCCTTTGAAGAAAAGTTAAAACGCTTGGGGCTCTTTAGCTTGGAGAAACGACGGCTGAAGAGTGACATGATCGAGGTTCATAAGATTGTGCATGGGAGAGAGCAGGACGAGAAAGAGCTCCTTTTCTCCCTATCTCACAATACAAGAACTTGTGGGCAGTCAATGAAATTGCTGAGCAGTCAGGTTAAAACAGATAAGAGGAAGTACTTCTTCACCCAAAGAGTGATTAACACATGGAATTCACTGCCACAGGAGGTGGCGGCGGCTACAAGCATGGACGGCTTCAAGAGGGAATTAGATAAGCATATGGAGCAGAAGTCCATCAGTGGCTATTAGCCACAAGGTATAGATAGGAACTCTCAGTCTGGGGCAGGTGACACACTGTATTCTTGGTGCTTGGGGGGGGGGGGCAACAGTGGGAGGGCTTCTAGTGTCCTGGCCCCACTGCTGGACCTCCTGATGGCACTTTCAGTGCACTTTGGTGATTGCTTGCAAGTGGATCCTGCTGTTTCTCGCAGTAAAATCCAGTTCCAAAGTGCAATGAAAGTGCATTATTCATTGTGTGTGAAAGTGCCCATGTCAGAGACAGTGATGCTGTCTTCTTGGTGCTTGGGGGGGAGGGGAACAGTGGGAGGGCTTCTGGAGTTCTGGCCCCACTGCTGGACCTCCTGATGGTACCTGGTATTTTTGGCCACTGTGTGACACAGAGTGTTGGACTGGATGGGCCATTGGCCTGATCCAACATTGGCTTCTCTTATGTTCTTATTTCTTTCTCTGTGAAATAGGAAAATCCACTTGCAAATGATTGTTAAACTGCATCGCAAGTGAACTGAAAGTGCATTATTTGGCCTGTGTGAAAGCGCCCTCAGACCAGTGACAGCCTGCAATTGGTGGAAGGGAAGACAAATACCAGTTTGGTGTAGTGGTTAAGTGCGCGGACTCTAACCTGGGAGAACTGGGTTGGATTCCCCACTCCTCCACTTGCACCTGGCTGGATGTCCTTGGGCAAGCCATAGTTCTGGCACAGCTGTCCTTGAAAAAGAGCAGTTTCTGTCAGAGCTCTCTCAGCCCCACCTACCTCACAGGGTGTCTGTTGTCGGGAGGGGAAGGGAAAGGAGTTTGTAAGCCGCTCTGAGACTCCTTTGGGTAGTGAAGGGTGGGGTATAAATCCAATCTCCTCTTCTTCTTCACTACGGATGCATCATCGCAAACCCCTCCCGCAGACCAAACGGAGTCCGCTTGGCTGATTCACCAAGGCCACCTGCTGGGGTGGCACGGTGCCTGGCGCCCACATCAGTCAGACCTGTGACCTCAGACGAAGATGCCGACAGAGGCGGGCGCACAAGCGATGCCTCCTTGGATTCCCCGTTGTATGCTACTGCTGGCATACGAACGCTGCCTGGGCCGTTCCAAGGAGTCCCCATCTGTCTCGAAACCTGTGCCAAACGCAAAATGGTTAAACTGCAGAGAAAAGTGCATTTTCCCGGGCGCTTCCGTGTGCCAAGAAGGCTGGTCCTGTCGCAATGGGGAATCCAAAAAGCTCCAGTCAGCCTCTGGGGAGGTCGAAGAAATGCACTGCCGGAACACGGTCTGAAGAGCATCAGAATGGGGCGGAAGGGATTTCGGACCTCCCGCTTCAGTGAAGTGAAATTCTGCTTCAGCTTCCAAATACTGTTTTAACCGTTGCCCTCTGGAGCCAAAGCTCTCTCTGGATTCGGCGTTCCGAGGCATTGCAGCCAAAAGAATGGAAGGATCCAAAACTGTCTCAAGAATGACAGACGTTCCACCACCACCCCCGTCTGCTATTGACCCAAACCGAAAAATACCGAGGGAAAAAAAATTGCACACTCCTAGTTGCTAACATTGCTAAAATGGAAGGGAGCTTAAAAACAACAACACCACACCCTTGCTCAGCGATGGAGGCCTTACGTTCAAATGACTGATGCAGAAATCAGAGACTGATTTTGAGTGACACTTTTGGAAACGAAACCCAAGCCAGTGTCTCAAACGTGTTCTTAAGGAGCAACCAAGGTCATGAACAAAAAACAATGCGAGCTTCCCCCAACTCCAACTAAGAGAAAACACACACACACGATTGGCTAAAGCCAGCAGCTCTTCCTATAGTCCTGCAGATAGAGGGAACGATGCAAAGAAAATTTCTTCTGCAGGAATAACGGCCCCACTGCTCTGAGACGTTATTCAAGCGGCCTCCAAACAAGAAACCACGGGACAGAAAAGAACTTGTAGAAGTCAAGGAAATGGCTTCACTGCACCATCAATCAACACAAAAGGAAAGTCACGCAACTCGGAGAACCAGACATGTTCTGCACTGACCACAAGATTCTTAAGATCTCAAACTTTTCAAGAGGAGATTTTTCTCTGACCCTCTGTGCAGCTCTGAGCTCTTGAGCATACACACACACGCTTTCCCAAGAGCTTTGTTCATGGGAGAGTTCCACAGTTCACGCAAAACAGCCTGGTTAATAAATGAACAGAGAGGCCTGTGGATATGGGGAAGCCTCGCATCGGAGCTACCATTCCAACAACTCTCAGAGAAAAGACAGATCTGTGTGGCTTCTCTGGTTGTACGTGCTACTGTTACGAACAGCATAAGAGCTTATTTTGGTCAGAGCTGGCAGCCTTATAACCCAGGTGAGAAAGGCGAGGGTACCCCGTGGCCCAAGCAGAGCTGAGCCAATAAAAAATGAACAGGGAGACTTGCAAAAGTGGGAGTTTCTAACCTACAGCAGAGAACACGTGGCGCTTCCTTCCAGCAGATACCCTTACCTGATTATCCGGGTGGTTTACGGTGAAGTACCCAACACAGACGATGACTTCATGGAGCAGAGCTTCGCAGGTGTGCTGGGAACAGTGCCACAGCAGTGAGCTTACGATGTGACGGAACGCCAGCGACAGTCCTTCGGCACCCACAATTGACTGGGGGGGGGAGGAAAGAAACAATTACCACTTTCAATCAGCAAGCACTCAGATAAACCAGTGAGAGCTACAACTATAAACCCACAGGATCTGTCACCTGGGCGTTATTACATGCACGGCCCAATAATAAATGGACAGAGAGACAACCAAGACGATTAGGGGCTTGGAGTGGCTTCCCGATGAGGAAAGGCTGAAGATTCGGGGACATGACAGAGATTTATAACATTATGCCTGGGGTGGAGAGAGCGGACAAAGCGCACTTTTTCTCCCTCTCCCATAAGACTAAAACTCCAGGGCCTCCAATGCAGCTGACGGGCAGTAGGTTCAGGACGGACAAAAGGAAATACTACTTTACACAGGGAGAGATGAAAAGGTGGAATTGACTGCCAGAGGATGTAGTGATGGCCACGGGAATAAACAGCTTTAAAAGGGGAGAGGGAAGCTGCGGTGGTTCAAGTGGTTAAGACGCTGAACTGCAGGCTGTGGAAGGTCGGTAGTTCAGCAGTTCGAGACCCGAGTTGCCACATGACGAAGTAAGCTCCCGTCTCTAGTTCCAGCTCCTGCCAACCTAGCAGTTCGAAAGCAAGAAATTGCAAGTAGATAAACAGGTACCACTTCAGTGGGAAGGTAACAGCATTCCGTGCGCCTTGGTGTTTAGTCATGCCGGCCACATGACCACGGAGAAGTCTTCGGACAGCGCTGGCTCTTCGGCTTGGAAACGGAGATGAGCACCGCAACCCTAGAGTCGGATTCGACTGGCTTTCGAACAAGGGAACCTTTACCTTTTAGGTAAGATTCATGGAGGATAAATCTTTCAGTGGCTACTAGCCATGGTGACTGAGGGAAAACCTCCACTGATCCTCTGAATCCCAGAGCCAGGAGGCAGCATCATGTCCTGTTGTTGGCCATCCAGAGGAAGTGTGGGACAGGAGGCTGGACTAGATGGACCACTGGTTTGATCCAGAAGGGCTCTTCTAATGCTCTTATTAGGGGAAGGCCTCAGCCTCTCTGCTCAGATGTTGGACCTTCAGAGGACCTCCTGATGGAACCTGGTATTTGGGACACTGTGTGACACAGAGTGTTGGGCTGGATGGGCCATTGCCCTGATCCAACATGGCTTCTCTTATGTTCTTATGAAAATCTCCTCCCACTGCCGTCCGCATTTAAAAAGGGGTCACTATACCCTAGCCACTGCGATAAACCGGCTGGAGATTCCTCTTTAAGCTCGATAGTGCCCCTTTCTCCACCTCTGTCCCCCTCCCCCCCATGTACAAGGGCCAGGGAAACATTGCTAAGCTGTCTCCTAAACCCCTAAGAGTATCCCCCCCCCCTTCCACCAGTGCTGGTCACAGGCTCCCCTTCACAAATCCCTACCCTCCCAAAGCTCAGTCTTGGATTTTTGCACAGACAACTGCTCTCAACAAGTAATACTTCTAAAACTAATTGCTCGGTAAGGTATATTGCAAACGGGGAGGGGGGGGAATCCTCGTTAGCCACAGGGATTTAATTTTTTTTTTTTGGGGGGGGGCACTGGGAGGAAAGTCTGGTTGGAAACAGGCAAACCGGTTCTCGGGAAATTCGGGAGAAGTCCATTTTATCTATGCAGCCTCCAGCCTCTATTTAATAAACATGTCAAGCAGAAAAAGCAGTGTGGGGTCAGAGGGGAAAAGTGATGCATGAGGAACGAACATCAAAGTCGACTCGCTGGGATGAAACCGCCCAGCAGGCCTGTGGAAAAGTATCCATCATTTACATCTCGGAGGCTCCCTGTTTTAGGGCTGGGGTAAAAGAGATGCGCTTAAAATCATGGGGGAAGAGCACAAATGTGTCTGTCCAAAATACGTCCCGGTGATAATTTTTGGTCTTTGTCGCATAATGCCGCAGGGAACAACCCTTGGAGAACTCCTACACTGGGGGTCCCTCTCAGCTCTGGAGTCCGGTGAGCAAAAAATTCTACTTTGTGAGCTACCGGCATTAAAGTTGTGAGGGAGCGATTTGGCAGCTGCATAAACTAGTTTGCTCTGGAGCCATCCTTCCTGAGCTAAGGCAAAAATGTGAGCTGGAGGCTAAAAAACTGTGAGCTGGCTCACACTAACTCATCTTAGAGAGAAGAGAAGAAGAAGAGATTGGATTTATGCCCCGCCCTTCACTACCCAAAGGTGTCTCAGAGCGGCTTACAAACTCCTTTCCCTTCTCCTCCCCACAACAGACACCCTGTGAGGTAGGTGGGGCTGAGAGAGCTCTTGACAGCAGCTGCTCTTTTTTCAAGAACAGCTCTTATCAGAACTACGGCTTGCCCAAGGTCATCCAGCAGCTGCAAGTGGAGGAGTGGGGAATCAAACCCTGTTCTCCCAGATTAGAGTCCGCACACTTAACCACTAGAACACTGGTCCCCAACCCTTTTCAGCCTGCGGGCACCTTCGGAATTCTGACACAGTGTGGTGGAGGCAGCCACAAAATGGCCGCTGCAGGAGGCGGAGCCAACCACAAAATGTCCAGTGGTGAGGGTGTGCGTAACTTGAATAGCAGATCTTCAACACTTCAAACAGAAGCTCTGCTTGACATTGACAGGACGCCTTTTTAAACGAACCGACGTAACAATGTTTCCCTGCTTACCGCGATGCTCCCCTTCATTCACAGAGTGCTGTGTTGACGGCTGTTGCCGAAGCAATGTCTTTTAAAATCTGCAAAGCCGGCCCTGACCTGGATAGCCCAGGCAAGCTCGACCTCATCAGATCTCGGAAGCGAAGCTCTGGCAAGTCCTTGGATGGGAGACCTCCTTGGAATACCAGCAGTCGGGAGGTGGGGGCAGGCTTTATTCAGCCCCCTCTCTGAATATCCTCCAGGCCCCCGGTAGGGGTCAGTCACTAGAGGTCGGTCACGAGAGGTCGCAATGACTTCCAGGTGCACACACACTCACACGCATGCACACAAGGCTTTTTTTGTAGAAAAAGCCCAGCGGGAACTCATTAGCATAATAAGGCATACCCAACAGCAGAAACTCATTAGCATATTAGGCCACACCCCTGACAGTACAGTTCATTAGCATATTAGGCCACACCCACATGCTACCAGAAGTGTGGTCATCCAGCCACACCCACCTTTTGCTTCTTATTCTGTTTACCTTGTTTGTTGTCAAAACCCAGGGCCTTTTTTTTGTAGCAGGAACTCCTTTGCATGTTAGGCCACACACCCCTGATGTAGCCAATTCCAATGAGTGTCTGCTGTTGGGTGTGGCCTGTTATGCTAATGAGTTCCTGCTAGGTGTGGCCAACCCGGGAGCCAGCCGGAACTCCGTTCCTGTGCGTTCCTGCCCCAAAATAGCCCTGCATGCACATATGAAAAATACAAAACACACTCCCCCCCCCCAAAATCCGCAAAGCCAATCAGATCTCCAGTGGCCAATCAGACGTCCTGCTGAGCAAAAAGCCCCACTTGGCCCCGCCCACTTTCTAGAAACACTTGGTGGGCACTGGGAAAGGTGTCGGCGCGCACTGTGGCACCCACGGGCACCACGTTAGGAGACCGTCGTCCTACACTATTGCCACTGGAATACATAGGAAATGTGCACGCAGACCACCCGTTCTCTTTGTTGGGTTCTGGAACCCAACACGGGCTGTGCCCGGTAATCATTTATTAGTTGACACTACGTTATGTGGCGGCATCCTCTTGAGCTCAGTGTCTTCTCTCGCCTTGCAAATGCGCGAGTGTGCTCCCACGCCCGCATGGTCTGCTTTCAGCCTTCTCTGATAACAACACAGGGCACCCAAAGTTTACACACTAAAATCAGAAAAATCATTTTTCAAGGGAAACGGCATTTCCTCCTAAACCAGCGGCACTGGCAGCTTGGTATCCTGCATTGCTTCTCTCTGACACCTTCCCGATGTGTTTAGACTCTCAAGATAAATGGAAGACCTACCCTATAAACCATGAGACTATTTGAGCGCATGGGAATTTTCACGCTGGCGTGCGCCTGAAACCCCGCATAAGACCGCGGCGCCTGAGCTTGCGACCTTCGGCGAATGAGTTAATTTGCCTCCGCTACTCAGCCGAGTGCCCCCGCCCAGAGATAGACAGAAAAACCAGCAGCTGTTCAGTGTAATAAAGACCCTGAGTGCTTTTCGACACTGAAAACGTCGCATACGCAGAAGTCACCTGCCAAACGTAGCAGGCGCACTCCGTTTTGTTTGTAGGCTTGGCGCGGGGGGAAAATATCTCACGTTTCTCATCATACTTATTAAAACTGGAGGGCTTTTTAAAAAATTAGGAGCGAGATTCTCGCAGCCAAATAACCTTCACGGCCACTTGGCCTTCGCGATGAAGTGAAATATCTATTTATTTCAATTTATACACTGACATCACTCCATAGGCTCGCGTAAAAGCTTCAAGGGCCACACTGGCACCAACACAAGGCACTTCTGCGCACACGTGGTGAGGGGGGCGGTGTCTCCAATTTCTGCCCATCATCCCCTGAAGCTGTAATCCCTCTGCCATGTTGTACGTTATCCTAGAGCAGGGGTCTCCAATGTGGTATCTGTGGGCACCATGGAACTCGCTGACACCCCTCCTGGCGCCCACCGAATGTTTTTTGAAAGTGGGCCGTGCCGGGTGGGGCTTTTGCTCAGCAAGGCTTCTGATTGGCCACTGGAGGTCTGACTGGCTGTGCGGATTTTTTAAAATGTTGCTTCGGCAGTGGCTGCCACCACAGAGCAAGGATCTTCACTGTGGGACTGAAGGCGTAGAGAGCTTCAAGAGGGGACTGGAAAAACATATGGAGGAAAGGTCCATCAGTGGTTATTAGCCGTAAGGTATAGATGGAGCACTCTGCCTAGGGCAGTGATGCTCTGTGTTCTTGTGTGACACAGAGTGTTGGCCTGATCCAACATGGCTTCTCTTATGCTCTTATGTCTGGGGCAGTGATGCTCTGTACTATTCTTGGTGCTTGGGGGGCAACAGTGGGAGGGCTTCTGGACTTCTGGCTCCGCTGGTGGACCTCCTGATAGCACCTGGGTTTGGGCCACTGTGTGACACAGAGCGTTGGACTGGATGGGCCGTTGACCTGATCCAGCATGGCTTCTCTTATTGTTTTCTGTCTGGGGCAGTGATGCTCTATATTCTTGGTGCTTTTTTTGGGGGGGGGCAACAGTGGGAGGGCTTCTGGAATTCTGGCCCTACTGGTGGATCTCCTGATGGCCCCTGGGTTTTGGCCACTGTGTGACACAGAGTGTTGGACTGGGTGGGCCACTGGCCTGATCCAACATGGTTTCTCATGTTCTTACGTTTATTTGTATTGTGCTGGCACTATCCGGTCTTTTAAGAGTTTGCTCACATGCATCTTCCAGCATGGCTCTAGGACTACATGTAGAGCTCAGCAACATTCCTACTTAATGTGTGGACCTCCTGATGGCACCTGGTTTTTGGCCATTGTGTGACACAAAGTGTTGGACTGCATGGGCCATTGGCCTGATCCAACATGGCTTCTCTTATGTCTTAAAGGTAAGCTGTGGCTCGCTCCACCCCCCTTGGGCAGCCATTTTGTGGCAACCATTTTGTCAAAACTTTAAAGGTCCCCAAAGGCTCAATATGGTTGGGGACCCCTGTCCTAGAGGGTGCCCCGACTCTCATGAATTTGGAGCTGTAGTGGAAAGGGTGTGTGTGTGTCGGGACAGCCGTTGCACAAGCGGAATGCTACCCATGGTTCTTTGGATTTGGGGACATGTAAACAGAAGTATAACGATTTATATTCTGATTCTAAAACAGGGGTGTGCACGCATGCGCTGGGAGGGAGAACATTTAAGCCAGCATAATACAGAAGGCTTTTGCACCTAGTTGAAGAAGACAAGATTGGCTTGCTCCTAATATAAACACTTGAAATGGAACCAGAAGTTCTTAAAAAAAAAAATTAAAAAATTTACAAAACAGTATTTAAAAATTTAAAAAACAACATTCAATTCAGCTTCATGTTGCTTTTCATTTTAAATACCATGGGTTTTCCCCCCGGGATAATTTGAAGAAAATAAAGAAGAAGTTAAGCATCGGTTTGCTCCTAACGTAACACCAAGTTGTATCAAGAGGCCGAAACTTTTCAATACGATAGGATTACTCCTGAGGAAGATTGGGACAAAATGAGCTTATATCCGGGTGCTCATTGAGAATGGTGGACTTTTCCTTGTAATATTGTAAAGTTTTATTTATAATATAATATGATCTTTACTAAATGTCCTAGTCCAGGCACTCCCTCCCTCCCTCCCTCCCTCCCATCTATTTGCTTTCTTTGTTTCTCTCTCTCTCTTTCTTTCCACCTCTTTCATTCTTTCCACCTGTCTATCTTTTTCTCTCTCTCTTAGACAAATATCATTAGCAGACAAATAAATATCATTGGACAAATAAATATCATTATAAATATCTGTTTTTACCCCTTTTGTGTGTTTTTTTGGCAGTCTCATTTGATATTAATAAAAAGCAAATTTGCCTATTTTAAAGATAAAAACATGTGTGTAATATTCGTTTATGTCTTGCGGCTCTCAAGCATCTGACGTTTATTCTATGCGGCTCTAACGCTGAGCAAATTTGGCCACCCCTGTCCTAGTCATTCCTATCACAGTGTTTGCTTGTTTGTTGTATTGCGCTGGGAAGGTGACGTTACCTGGAAAGCCGTTAGATCGAGAACAGCAAAACTGTTGAAGAGGCGTAAGCTCTGAAGGGCCACTTGGACAGTATTCTCCGCGTAGCTCTCTTTCGGGCTTGCCGCACTGGCGTCCGCGATGGTGCCGTGGAAGAGAATGCAGTACAGCATGTGCAAGACCCCAACCAGGTCCGTGGCCTCGAGAGCGGCCGTGAATCCCATGGGATCCTGGCGGGAGTTATCAAATATGCTCCAAGACCTGTCAAAGAAGCCAAAAAAAAAAAAAAGGGATTGTGTGAACGAGATACCTTTACTGGACCAGAAACCGATTAAAAAGGCAGCAGCTGAGAACTGTCACCTAAAGTGGCTGACAGCTTGCAGTTATCTATCCCGGTAGCAGCTTTCTGTTTGGCTCCATGGCTTTTCTTTCTGCACTGGGAACTTCAGCCCCACCAGAAAAAACATTTGCCCCACAAGCCACAAAATCCTGGCTACAGGCTTGGGCATCCACTAACAAAAATCCTTTAATGAGCCCAAACGTAGCCATTTTTCTGGAGACCCCCACGGATTGAATGGTGGTCCAGTTCTGAATGGCGGTCCAGTCTGGCCAGCAGATCTGCTAGAACAAGGCAAGGCCCATTGCTGACACATTCATTCACTACACATTTATCCCGCCCTTCTCCCTGCGAGCTCGGTTGGAATGGTGCAAGTTGGAAATATGTCTTTTGGCAGAAGTGGGACACGAAATCAGATCGGAATTGCTGCAGTCCAGCAAAATCGGCATGAGGAAAGCCATAGCTCGCCTGTTGTGTTTGGCTCGCCGAAATGTTTACGTTTGATATTTCTTTGCAATGCACATAACTGGGTACATGAACAGGCTGCGGGCTCCCGCTGGCGTTAGCTGTCAGTTGTGATCACTTCCAACCTAACTGTTTACAACCCAAACCCTAAGAGACCTTACTGATTCCAGCAGACGTCCCCCCCCCCATATGAGAGATGTGGGAAAATTAAGTACCTTTATAACCATTCTGGGAGTCATTCGGATCAAAACAGAGAATCTCTTACGCTTTATAAACTTCCAAGGACCTTGCCTTGAGAGACACCCCCCCCCCCAAGTTAGGAAACCACTGTTTCTTAACATTAACAGGAGGAAAATCTGGCTAGATTTGATTAAAAATAGATAAATGATATCTAATAATAATTCGTATGGGGTATTTTATGTATGTATAATTGAATAGTATTGGTAGTTTCAATGGGTATTTAGATTTTAATGGTTACCTATAGTTTTATGTTATACTCTTGTTTAAATGTTTGCTATGTCTGGAAGCTAACGCAATAAACGTCTTGATCTTGATCTACCACTGTTAAGACCAAATGGTAACTCTCCACGAATTGTGCATTTTTAAAACCCAAGAGCAAAGCACGAAGACTAGTGGGAATATAATGAGAGTTTTCAGAAGCATTTCCTGACTGACACTTGCTTTCCACAGTACGGTTCAGTTATTGATAGGCTGTTTTCAAAAATTAAAAAAAAAACCCAGAGAGCATAGATTAAGTTACCCAATAGTCACAACTCCTGCCAAACTCCACTAAATGAAAACACAGGGGATTGTGTAAACGACCTGAGAAGGAACTTGGTGGTATCGTCACTCATCCTGAAGACATTATTGGAAGGAAGGACGGAAGGAAGGAAGAAGATGAATTTAGTGTGGTTTTGTCTGTGCGCTGAGCAGATCTTCCTTCGCTTATCTGGAACTGCGGCTTTCAGTCAATATGGGCAGAATAGGTCCTCATTGGTAGTGGAAAGTGCCGTCAAGTCGCAGCCGATTTATGGCAATCCCAATAGGGTTTTCAAGGCAAGAGATGTTTAGAGATGGTTTGCCATTGCCTGCCTCTGCGCAGTGACCCGGTTATTTCTTGGTGGTCTCCCATACAAGTACTAACCAGGGCTGACCTTCCTAGAGCTTCTGAAATCTGAAGGGACCGTGCTAGCCTGGGCCATCTAGGTCAGAACAAGAGACAAACGAGAGGTGGTTTGCCACTGCCTGCCTCTGTGAGAGCCCGTTTGGTGCAGTGGCTAAGTGTGCGGACTCTAATCTGGGAGAACCGGGTTTGATTCCCCACTCCTTCACATGCAGCTGCTGGTATGGCCTTGGGCAAGCCATAGCTCTGACAAGAGCTGTCCTTGAAAGGGCAGTTGTCGAGAGATCTCTCTCAGCCCCACCTACCCCACAGGGTGTCCGTTGTGGGGAGGGGAAGGGAAAGGCGTCTGTAAACAGCTCTGAGACTCCGAGTGGAGGGTGGGGTATAAATCCAATCTCCTCCTCCGCTTCTGTGTAGGGACCCTGGTATTCCTTGGTGGTCTTCCATCCAAATGCTGACCGGGGCCTACTCTACTCAGGCCACTTCCGCACTGTCACTTTTGTCACTCGTTTGTCCCTATCGCTTTGGGTCCCCCCCCAACCTTTCCACATGTCTTTTGCTTCCTCGTGTGCTCCCAGAGTGAGCAAAACACATGGGGGGGGGGAGCAGCAATAGGGACAAACGATTGACAAAAACGTCAGTGCAGAAGTGGTCTTCGTTTCCAAGATCTGATGAGACCGGGCTATCCTAGGCTATCAAGGTCAGCCCCTTAAATATAAGTGCGGAGAATTTAAGGGGGGGGGGTAACAACTTCTCTCATCGTTCTGTCATTTTCTGAAACTTTTCTTTTAAGTTTACAAAAACAGAGGAACAACATAGGCAAGGAAGAAGATTTTAACACACACACATGCCATAAAATGCACTTTCACTGATACATTTTTCTCGTCTAGTTATCAAAGGTTTAGTTATCGAAGGTTAAACGGTAGGGGGGTCTGCGGACACCAAGAGCAGTGCAGTGAATTTTGCGAGTATTGGAACACACAGAACCTTTCGATGTAAGAGGAAGCTGTGAATTGATGTGACTAATAGAGGGAGCAGGAAT
>NW_015166519.1:49605-62267 GCF_001447785.1 Gekko japonicus
CTGAACCATGGCACACAATGATTTTAAGCCCCTTTTAATAAATCTACCTATTTATTAAATAAATAAATGACTGAGCAATTAAACAAAGAAATATTACTAACCCTAAGACCCTTTAATAAGTCTATCGAGTGCATTTTCATCCCCCCCTAAGGAGTTGAGGGCGACATAGATGGTTCTTCAGTCCCCATTTTCTCCTCACAACAACCCCGTGAAGTAGGTTAGGCGGAATGTGTGTGACTGGCCTGAGGCTACTCAGAAAGCTTCATGACAATGTGGGGATTTGAACCCAGATCCCATTTGGACAGTCCATGCTAAACATACTCTGATACAGACTTGCATAGTGTGGCCGACCTGAAGTACATAAACATGACATCTGTATTTCCCTTTGTGGGGGCGATGGACTGTGTGAGCCAAGCGCAAACGGGAACCGAGGGGCCCGGCGGTTGTCCAATTACCGACTCCCCTTCTTGCCCGCAGTCTTCATCGTCTGCTGATTATGCTTTCTGCTGGCAGCAGGGTCCAGAACAACCTGTCCCCAAGCAAACTGCTTATATTTTATTTGCCGGTCAGTGGCCAAAACAGGCATTATCTTAATTGCAGCAATAAAACACAACACAAAGCAGCACGCATCCTTCGCATCCTTTCGACTCGACCTTCTTTTCCTTATTCTTGTGCACAAAACTCCTGGCATATTCCAAGGATGCTCGAGCCAACGGTTCAACCTCATGATTAATTGGTGAGCGACAAAGATTCAGAGGCCGCTGTTTTTTCTTTCAATATAAGACACACGGAAATGAAAATCCTGCTTTTGCTCTCAGACGCGGAGGTGGACTTGCAGATATACTGTTTGGGGATGTTTTGTACGCATGCGGTTAAACCGCCAGGGAGAGTCTGTTCTGCGCTGCCAAGAAAGGTCTGTTCCCGTTAAAGTCTTTTTTATAGTCATTGGCGCAACGTTCTTCTGAGACTGGACATGAAGCCTGCTAACACCTTTGGAACAGTTCCCGAGTGCTTCAGTGATCTTTGGAAGGAGCCCAAGAAGTGGTCGAGCCCGTAACACTTTTGTCTGCTATAATGCCTCACATCTTCATCCAAGGCTGTTAAAAAACCGCCAGTCTTTTTGGCTTTATGGTTTTAAAGACAGGTCCTCGGTTCTCAGCCACTGGACCTACAGCCTCGTTTCTGAACATCTCTACCTGTCGATGAAGCTGCAAGGCCAGCCTTACAGTATAGGCGAACTAGGCACCTGCCCAGACCGCCACACTTTCCGGAGTGCCAAATTAGACGGAAGTGAATTTCCAGCTTAATTTTTGCATTGGTCACAGTGATGGTGGGAGGTGCCATCAAGTCACTTGGCAACTTATGGCAACTTCATAGGGTTGCTGTAGGGTTTGGATGGCCCAGGCTAGCCCGATCTCATCAGATCTGTGAAGCTAAGCAGGGTCGGCCCTGGTTAGTACTTGGATGGGAGACCAGATACTGAAGCGGAAACTGCCAAACACCAAATGCATCTGAGAAGAAACAGGGAGTGGCACGTGCCCCTCTCACTCCCTCCTGTAAGATTTAAAGGGCCACGTGCTCACCACCAATCAGCTGAAGGGGCCCTTTAATTCTTGCAGGAGGGGAGGGAGAGGAGCGTGCACCACCCCCAGCTTCTTCTCAAAAGTATTTAAAGAATCCCTTTAAATGCTTTTGGGAAGAAGCAGGAGGCCCTTTAAAGAAGGGGGCTGGCCCTTTAATGAAGGGGGCGGAACCCCCAGTAGCCCCACCGTAGCTATGGACCAGCCGTACACTGTGTTCCCTTGTGTTGCTTGAGAAGTGCACTCCCTGGCAGACACACAAGCTGAAATATTGATACAAAGCTATACAAAATCAGCTCTGTTACATTTCTAGGCATTGCGTTCCTTCCCCCCCCCCCAAAGTACCCGATAGGTGCAACTTCAAAATGCCTACATGGGGAACTTCAAAACCGACAAACTAATTACTAAAAATGTTAGAAAAGGGTATGCCTCCCTTTCATGTGCAAAGAAAGAAGGAGAAATCAAACATTTATTATTAGTAATACATTTTTAAAAAAACTTGAAAGGCAAGATACCGCTAAATCTAATTTAAGACCATGCCAATAAAAGAACTGCTCATATTTCATTATAAACACACCTATCTTCACCGTTATGGATTCCTTCATTTCAACAGCAAAACATTAACCATTCTATAACACTATTTGAATTTATGCTGTCAGATTAGTGCGAAGGTCCTTTTGATATATCTAATAGTACAATCATTATTTCTAAAGGCTGTCGTGGGAATAAAATTCATAACCCGGCTCTGAACATCTTAAATATATATTGCTATCTGGTACCCCTTGTTAGCGCCTCCTTTTCATTCTTATTACATGATTTTTATACGATCCCAACGGGCTCTCTGACTTTCACTTCTTTTGTTAGCGATTTCTAAAATCCGTGGAAAGGGGACAGCAATATCAATTTTATTTTCGCATTGTCTTTTATGACTCTGCAATTTGCCAGGAGTCTCAATCAGAAAGGCCAACGAGAAACGAAGGAAATTAAAAGATAAAATTTGGGGGAAGGGGGTCAATGAGCATGGGATTACGAGGCATATATCTCGCAGGCACTCAAGTAAGTGAATTCCAGTTTGTGAAGAACTGCCTGACCTATTTGACTGATCGCAACTTTAGATCCAAGGCCTTGAGGTTTGGAGAGTAGGACTGCCCAACTGGAGCACTGGTGGAGCAGGAGCATTTGGGGGGGGGGGCAGAGACTGGGGAAGTGGCATTGTGTGACACTCTAGGAATCCTTCTAATCTCTATGGTAAAAACCACAGCGATTAGGGGAATTCCTAGAGTGCCAGATGACACTGCCCCCCCCCCCTGTTTTGCTTCCGCAGCTCCATTTAGGGAGAGCGAGAGCTGGAGCAGTGGTGGTGGAATATTGTTGTAAATCCATTGTAAAACCTACTGGAAACACTAGCATGCTTCAGATGTGAGCACCAACCGGTCTGGCTTCACACAAACAGGTTCAAGCAAGCCTTTCTAAGCAAGTTACAATTTTTGGTTTCATTCAAACTAGCGAACTACGGTTAGTGGTTCTCTTGCAAATCAGACTTGCAAACCACAGCTTGCGTGCACAGAATGGATTAAGGGCAGGCCCAGAGCGATGCCTGAGGAACTTCCCCATGTCATCCATAGGATCTATTCCACCCAGTTTGTTTATTTAGAAAATGTATGTGCCATCTCTCCAGAGACTGGCTCTAGGAGGCTTATAGCTAGGATAATATGACCAACCTCTTAGTTCTCCCACTATGGAACGGGAGCCAGCCACTGATTTTGAGGGCGACCAAAATGAAGATTGAAAGAAACCTGCCTGTTTCAAAATCCTTTAGAATGGCTTATGACTCTATGAGAACTGGTTTTGATAACTAACTGATAAATAACTAATGGCGCAACAGGGAAGGCCGAAGTTTTAAAAGGAAGCCCTTTCCCTAGGGTTTAACAGGCAACGTTGGAGGGGGGCCGTTATCTGCTTCTAATCTGGCTTCGCACAGCTGGTTCCACTAGGAGATGCCCCTGGACTTATCTGGGTTTCGTTTTTTGCGGCCGTGGGGCTGGAAGGTGAGCAAAGGGGAGGGATTTCCCCTTTGCTTTCTCGGCAGGGCCCGAGGTGGTTAGCTCTGGCCGTGGCTAGAGCAGCCAATCGGGCACCTGGGCCTGTGAGGGAGGGGCGGGGCTTCAAGGAGGACCTGGAAGCCGGAGTTTGTCACTCTGGTCTGTCCCCCCCCCCCTTGTGGTTCAACTCGCTCGGCATCCACAGCTCCAAAGCTTTTCCACACACACATGAGGCATCCCTCTGACAGCGAAAGTCTACTTACCTTCCATTGACAGCAAAACACAGCTGGCACATCCCCTGCAAGGCTGCGGTGGCGTTTTGCAAGAAAGCTGCTATTTTGGGATTGTCGTCAATCGGGCCTTGGACGGACAGGAAGCAGCAGCTCAGCTTTTCAATCAATCCAATATTCACCACATAGCTAGCCAAAGACGGAGAGAGGGAGGAAGAGGGGAAACGGTGTCAATGCCGATCACTGCCCACTTCAGTGGCTCCTGTTTCAATGTATCTGAAGCTAACTCGAAAGCTTATACCCCGAATAAAACTTTGCAGGTCTTAAAGTTGCCCCACTGGACTCCAACTTTGTTCTATGACTAATTCTGCCATTTGATGAACAGAATCAACTTCCGATCTTTAGGAGGCAGCTGAAGACGGTTTTATTTAGGGCGCTGCTCGATTAAAAGCAGTCCTAAATTGTGATTTTAAAATTTCGGTTTTTTTAATGTTTATGTACATTTTTTTTCATGTTTATGTATAATTTCTGATGAGATGGTCAGACAGTGTTATCGAGGCAACGAACATGAAATTAAGCAAACTCCGGAGCACGACGGAAGACAGGAGGGCCTGGTGTGATGTGGTCCGTGGGGTCGCGAAGGGTCGGACTCGATTGTGCGACTAAACAACAACAACAACAAATAATTTTCTTTTATATGTTTTACTTATGTCGCCAGTCGCCTCGTGCTCCATAAGGAAGGAAAGGAGTAATAAACATTTTAAATATATATTTTTTTTAAATGCTAGTTTAGGGAGAGAGAGAGAGAGGAAAATACTGACTGCAATTCCTGGAACTATGCGTGAGCGAGGCTCTCTGGTGTTCCCTTTCCCCTTTGATTGGCTGCTCCTCTCCACAGCTGTAAGGTGGTCCGACTCACACAGCAAGTGCCAATTCCCCTCAGCCGTGCGCCAAAACACACAATAAACTGATTACGGAGTGAATGGCTCTCGCTGACAATGCGGCCCTGCCCGTCTGAAACGCCTTCTCGTTGTCCTATTACCTTGTCATCATGCCTTTCATTCCTCCGTTAGAACCAGATCCCTTGAAATGCCTCAGGTGAGAGGCCGGACCTGATTCTCCCGCTTTGCTTCAGAGCAAGCGGGGGGGGGGCTGCACTCAGTTCGGCCGGTGTCGGGTGTCGGCGGCACAAAAATACCAAAAAAGCCGACCTCCCAATTCGAAAACATAACAGCCTGAAATTTCACACTTTCTGAAAACCTGTTTGTGAAAGGGTGTGTGGAGACGCACGGATTTTTGAAAAAGGTCACAAGTCTCGATAACGAGGTGTCCACTCTGCTTTCCCGCTTACAGGTGCGCTCTTAATTTAAACTCGTCTTCATTACACCAGACCTCCCCTGCGGCACAGGGGAGCTGAGAAAGGCAGCAGTGCTGTTAAGGGCCTGGAGGGAGGGCCTGGCGGGCACCCACAAACCCACAGCCTGAGTTTGGCCAGAAGGGCACTGTTTGGGTCATAGAATCATAGAGTTGGAAGGGACCTCCAGGGTCAACTAGTCCAACCCCCTGCACAATGCAGGAAATTCACAAATACCTTCCCCCCTCCCCCCCCCAGTGACCCCTGTTCCACTCCCAGAAGATGACAAAAAACCTCCAGGGCTGGTTGCTGGGAGGGTGTTCCTGTGAGTTGGAAAAGACGCGAGGGCAAAGAGGTCTGGTCCCCACCTGTGCTTCCCAGGTGGAAGCCGCCCTGAGCCTTCGGGGAGGGCGGGATACAAATCTAAAGAATAAATAAATAAATAAGTATTGGGTGCGGATTTAAGTATGGCCACACCGAGTTGCTGGGGGGAAGCAGCGGGTGCTCTGAGCACTCACAGAGGCAACTGAGGTGGTCTTGTCAGTGAGAGTGAAGATGAGGGAACCTAGATAGCTGGGTCCAGGAAGTGCTGGAACTAACCTGTGTTTGGTCTAGGGGTTAAGTGCGCGGACTCTGATCTGGGAGAACCGGGTTTGATTTCCCACTCCTCCACTTGCAGCTGCTATATGACCTTGGGACAGTCACAAGTTCTCTCAGAGCTGTCTGCTCAAGAGCAGTTCTCTCAGAGCTCTCTCAGCTCCACCTGCCCCACAGAGGGTGTCTGTTGTGGGGAGGGGAAGGGAAATGAGTTTGTAAGTCGCTCTGAGACTCCGAGTGAAGGGCGGGGTATAAATCCAATCTCTTCTCTTCTTCTCTTATATGCACACTGGACTGAGTAGAAATATTTTCCAAGCGCTACCTGGTCTCCTCTAGTGAGTATACCCCATGGAATGGAGGGACGCCCCCTCCCCAGCTTGCCGAAGCCCTCAGCTCTGGCTGGTCCTACAACACAGGAAGGCCCTGAGCGGAACCCGGCAGCTACGTCCCCGTTATTTAAATGCACTCTTGTGTTTAAGAGTCCTTTTCTAACGCCCTGTTCATGGGCCAGACCACAGCCAGACCAAGCCAAACTACTTATTAAACAAAGAGTGACAGATATGGAAAAACAAATGGATATTCATAGAATTCCAGGTTTTATCTCTCCTCCAGATTTTAGATTTGTTGGCTGCTCCTGTTCAGTACTTATACTTTCTTGAATCAAATAATTTCAGAAGGGCTTTTACATTGGCAAGAAGTTCAACTCTACCTTCTGCTGTTCTGGAAGGGAGGTTTAAATTAGTCTCCTATATGCATAGGCTTGTTCTTTAAAGGAAACTTATTCAATGGAATATATTTTCTCTAACTGCCCTAGACACAAAGAAATCCGGTCAAAATTTATTGAGCTGCTGATCGGAAATTTCCCCAGCAGATCAAGCAAAATTAAACTTGATTATCTTCTGTCCGATATGAACCGTGAAACAACCCGAATAGTGTCTAAATTTTGCGCACCAGTGTATAAAGATAGGAAAACGCATACGGTAGCTTGAGTGAATTTTTTAAAGTTGCGAAACGTGATCGTTTGATTTTATGTAAACCTTTGTGTATGCTGGTCATTGACCGTAAAATAAAATTGTTGCTGTTGTTGAACACCCTGTTCCCCTTCTGCTTTGTATCCTTTGTGTTGATAGATATTTCTTTAATATAGTGGTCGGATGGTCTCTCCACAAAACACCTGAAAGTGGCTCATGAGAGGCAATTAAACAGAATAAAATACAATCCCAAACATCCATAAATCGAAACGAAGAGACAAAATATCAGACACCGGCAGATTAATATGATAAAATAGTGAATGTAACAGTATCTGCAGACAACAAAAGTATAATAAAATGTGAAAGTTGAGGGAAAAAGTCACTCAGCAGAATGGCTGGACGAATACGAAGGTTTTCGCCTGGCACTTAAAAGGGAAGAGGTCAGGCACTAGGCAAACTGCTGTAGAGAAGGGCCTCCACAGAAAAGATTTGTCTCTACTCTCCACTTACATGGCCTTGGAAAGGGGTGGCACCTGAATAAAGCCTCTGATGTTGACTGTGCAGGTTCGTATGATACGGAAATATGCAGTGGGAATTTGTATTCAGATTTTCTGAAATCTGAGGTGAGTGAGGTAACCTTGCTTGTTTGTCACATAACATAACATTGCTGCCAATCTTTGTAAGTTTTTTTTATCTTTTATATTGTGATGGCCATTGGCTACATGCAGTAAACTTTGAACTGAACATAACATTGTATTTTATTGTTCTTTCAACTCAGATCAAGATCCAATCACCACAGCTAAATATTTAGCAACTGCTAAGGTAGTTTTCCGATCCTTGTAATATCGAAGTGACAGGGAACCTGGCAACCGGGTTGGGACGTCAGCCAGTGTGACCGGCCCGTGAAAGTATTGGGATAGCTGCTTTAATAATACAATCCGTAAAATATAACTGCTTTGTGGAACACAAATCCTCACATCTTAAGGAGACATAAAAATGGAGTCTCTTCCAATGCCCTGATTCGAAACGAGGGAACTCGTAATTTTAATGGGGTGGTTAAAAATTCAATATAGAGTTTTAGTATTTTCTATTTTACAAGGTTGTTAAGAAACCTAAGCTCTTGAGACAGGGAAGATTTTTTAAAATATACTTTAGAACAATGGCCAATATACTAAAAATATACTTTAGAGCAATGGCCAAACGCCGCCATCGTTTATTAATACCTATGTTCCCAGCACCTACGATTTTATATGTTGTGGTCTTATTTAAATCTGTGTTTTAATATATTTCGCTGGTTTTATATACACACACACCCATATACACACATATATATCAGTGGCTATTAGCCACAAGGTATAGATAGGGTCTCTGGGGCAAGTGATGCTCTGTCTTCTTGGTGCTTGTGGGGGGCCCAAGAGTGGGAGGGCTTCTAATGTCCTGGCCCCACTGGTGGATCTCCTGATGGCACTGGTATTTCTGGCCACTGTGTGACACAGAGTGTTGGACTGGATGGGCCTTTGGCCTGATCCAACATTGGCGTCTCTTATGTTCTTATATGGAGCAGAGGTCCATCAGGGGCTCTTAGCCAGAAGGTATAGATAGGGGCTCTGGGGCAAGTTATGCTCTGTCTTCTTGGTGCTAGTGGGAGGGCTTCTAATGTCCTGGCCCCACTGGTGGACCTCCTGATGGCACCTGGTATTTCTGGCCACTGTGTGACAGAGTGTTGGACTAGATGGGCCTGTGGCCTGATCCAACATTGGCATCTCTTATGTTCTTATGTTCTTATATGTATGTATTATGTATTCTGTAAGCCACCCTGAGCCTGCCTCAGCGGGGAGGGTGGGATATAAAATAAATAAATAAATAAATGGTGATAACTTTAAAGGGACATGGTTTGTTACTATGTAGCTTGAGCCTCACAGGCTCCTCTCCCCTTTCTCTGGGGCGAATTTAGCAGAAGAGTTCAGAGAAACTGTTGGCAGAACAGATCTTTTCCCCGCTTATCCTGCCATTTGACTCTAAACTCCTCCGAGGACTGGGAGACCCTTGCAATTGGATGGGATACCGGGGAGGAATAATTTGCCTTCCTCCCTTCTCCACTGATGCAATCCTCTAACGGAAGATAAAGGGACAAGTATACACACTGCAAGAGGTCAGAGAAGAAGGGCAGTCGGGGTCGGCATGGGGGGCACCACGGGTTCCGAAGAGACAGAAAAAGCAATTTGTTAAGATCTCCTTGAAAAATTAAATGTACCCTTTCGTAGCTTTCGGAAAAGAGGATGGAAATAAATGATACAAAGGGGGAGGGGAATATCCTGCGGGAAGAAACAGATTTTTTTAAAAAAGAGACCTCTGCACCGTGCCTCCCCCCAAAGCACAAGACCCATCAAGACTGCCCAAGAGAGAGATAACAACAACTGAGCGAGATGCTTATTTCATCTGAGGAAGCGCACTCTGGTCGTAAGAACGTAAGGAGAACCTTGCTGGATCAGATCAGGGGTCCATCCATTCCAGCATCCCGTTGTACACGGCGGCCAACCAGTTGCCCTAGAGGGCCAATCAACAGGGTCTAGAGGCCGAGGACTTCTCCTGATGCTGCCTCCATGTATTGGCATTCAGAGGTTTGCTGCTTCTGAATATGGAGGTTCTCTTTAGTCACCACACCTAGTAGCCACTGATGGATCTCTTCCTCCACGAATCTGTCTGGTGGTGGCGGGAAAAAGTGTCATCAAGTCGCATCCGATTTCAAGGCAAGAGATATTCAGAGGTGGGTTTGCCACTGCCAGCCTCTGCACAGAGACCCTGGACTTCCTTGGCGGTCTCCTATCCAAGGACTAACCAGGAATGACCCTGATTTGCTTCTGAGATCTGATGAGACTGGGCTAGCCTGGGCCATCTAGGTCAGGGAGCGAGATGTCCAAAGGTGGTTTGCCATTGCCTGCCTCTGTGTGGTGACACTGGACTTCCTTGGTGGTCTTCCATCCAAGTACTAACCAGGAATGACCTTGCTTTGCTTCTGAGATGTGACGAGATTTGGCTAGCCTGGGCCACCCAGGTCAGGGTTGAATCTGTCTAAACCCCCATGTAAATCCATCTATGCTCCCAGCCATCACTACATTCCACATTAGGGGAGGTAGGTAGAGCATCTGCTTGGCATGCAGAAGGTCCCAGGTTCAATCCCCAGGATCTCCAGTTAAAAGGACCAGGCAGCAGGTGATGGGAAAGACCTCTGCCTGAGATTCTGGCTCAGTGGTAGAGCATCTGCTTGGCATGCAGAAGGTCCCAGGTTCAATCCCCAATAGCTCCTATTAAGAGGAAGAGGCAGAAGGTGATGTGAAGGACCTTGACCTGAGACCCTGGATCAGTGGTAGAGCATCTGCTTGCAATGCAGAAGGTCCCAGCTTCAATGCCTAATAGCTCCTATTAAGAGGAACAGGTAGAAGATGATGTGAAGGACCTTGACCTGAGACCCTGGCTCAGAGGTAGAGTATCTGCTTGGCATGCAGAAGGTCCCAGGTTCAATCCCCAATAGCTCCTATTAAGAGAAACAGGTAGAAGGTGATGGGAAAGACCTTGACTTGAGACCCTGGCTCAGTGGCAGAGCATCTGCTTGGCATGCAGAAGGTCCCAGGTTCAAACCCCGGCATCTCCAGTTTACAGGATCAGTTAGCGGGTGATTTGAAAGGCCTCAGCCTGATACCCTGGAGAGCTGCTGCCAGTCTGAGTAGATGATATTGACTTTGATTGACCAAGGATCTCGTTCAGTATAAAGCAGCTTCTTGTGTGCACAGTGCAATTACTTGTTTCCGACTGTCTGTCCTGATCCTATTTCCATGGAAGTTTATGCCTTTAAGATGCCATCAGTCAGCTATTGGGTCACTGACACTAAATGGGAGACACAGCAGGAGAGCTGCTGGATTGTGAATTCGTACCACGGGAAGGGACGGAGACCAGGAGAGGAGGCTGAATTCGAACCCACCTCCCCACCCCCGTCCAGGGCTTCTTGCTCCGTTCCCCCATCCCTCGACCACTTCCCTATGCCCCCCCACCATGCATTCCCAGCTCACCCGACCGGGCACTTCTGGGGCTGCTGGCTGCATATACAGGAGACCCCCGTTCCCCACTGCATGGCGATGGTGGGGGAAACAGGCTCTGGCGGGAAGTGACGGCTGGCCGAGGTCTCGGTTCTCTCTTGGAGCGCAGACTTGTGCCCCCCCCTTTTAACACCCCCCACGCAAGAAGCCCAAGCAGACGGAGCCGTGAACAGGGAGTACTCAGGGACGCGACGATGCACCTCCCAGGCTGAAGCATCCCCCCCCCCCTTGACCAAGGATCTCGTTCAGTATAAAGCAGCTTCTTGTGTGCACAGTGCAATTACTTGTTTCCGACTGTCTGTCCTGATCCTATTTCCATGGAAGTTTATGCCTTTAAGATGCCATCAGTCAGCTATTGGGTCACTGACACTAAATGGGAGACACAGCAGGAGAGCTGCTGGATTGTGAATTCGTACCAGGACGAGTCTGCTAGTCCTTATGGGTTTGCAAGGGGAGAGACCACAGCCCAAGCATATTTTGATTTAATCCTCATGAATTATGGCTGCAAAGTTTTAATATCTGGAACTGCTATAAAACGGGAGAATTAGAAGAAGAGCGGCTTACTTATTACGGAGGTGTGCCTTCAAGCGCTTGCTGAAATCCACAAGAAAAGGAGAAAGAGTTCGTCACCTACTGGACACAAGTATTTTCCTTTTTTTCCTTTCTGAACACAGCAGCGTATCAGAGGTGAATCTTGTAAAGTCAGGGGGATCGCTAGAACAGCGACCCATTCGTTCAAACGTGGAATTGGTAGAATTGACTAAATCCAAAGACAACGGCGTAATTGCGCAGGACGACAAATCGGCATGGAAGGAAACCGGCGGGGTGCATGTGTGGCAAATTCTTGTGAGGGTTAGGGCATTCGTTTGGTTCACTGACTCTGAAGAAAGAGCATACGTTACCGCACACGGCAACTTCAACAGCAAGTGAAACAGGACACTTACGGGAGATTTTAATTCCAACCGAAACGCACGCACGCATACACACCCGAACACACTCTTCTGCATTCTGGTTGCTCTCCTAGGTGCATCTGAGGCCCAACCATTTCCCCATTTTTTTGGTTCCCCCCCCCCCCACATTTATGGCCAGGCTCCGAGCACAGGTTTGTTACGCGGTCCTTGGGCCAGCTGCATTTTCTTTCGGCTTCGGGTATGCTCTGAGCAACCGAAATCGTAAAGACGGCACCCGTTTTCTTACCCGATGAGGTCCTGTATCCGTCCGTTAAAGGCTTCGGCGGGCGATGTCTTGTTCTTCGTTTCTTGAAGCAGCTTTGGGGCGCAGGTCTGATTGTTTCCATAAGGCACGCTGGAGATCAGGCACCTGAACACCACAGCCACGATTCGGAGAACGCCCGCGGTCAGGCCTTCAAACACCTGCTTGTTGGCCGTCCTTCCCAAAGGGGCGTTGAGGTCATCCGGAACATAAACCTACGGACATAAACAAAGCCGGGGTCAATATTATTTCTGTATTTTTTTTTAAACGAGCCCATCCCAAATTACTTTTAAAGTTAACACAGAAGTTGACAGCAGACAGCAAGAAAGGAACATTCCGCTACTTGCTGTCGGACCCTAGACTTTGACAGTTAATCGTTTTAGATAAACTCAGCTGGATCTCGAGTAGCCTTTGCTGCCCATGTATTTGCCATATGCCCTTTCTTCAACCCGTACATATCACTGGCTGCCGTGATTGCCTGCGGGAGTCTTGAGTCAACTTCAGGCTAGGTGGAAAAAGGACGTCTCTCTCTCTCTCTCTCTCTCTCTCTCTCTCTCTCTCTCTCTCTATATATCTCTCTCC